>NC_057811.1:138484103-138776399 GCF_018294505.1 Triticum aestivum | reverse complement strand
GATTCCAGAAATTGTAGGGGGGGGGGGAGAGATGGTTGGGGACTCACCTGCGTACTTAGAGGCCATGAATATGATGTTAGGAAGAGGGTAGAACGAGTTTGTGGTGCTACACAAGACCAAGCTCGGGAATAGATAACGTCGGTCCAGGCGAGGGAGGAAGCAGAGCCACACTAATTACCGCACATGAAGAAGAGGGCATGATCGCTCTCTGACTATAGCGCCAGAAAAGCTCCTGTCTGCTAGGACTACGTCAGTATTTCCCCAAAGAGGAAGGGATGATGCAACACAGCGACGGTAGGTATTTCCCTCAGTGAAGAAACCAAGGTTATCGAACCAGTAGGAGAACCAAGCAACACAACGTAAACAACACCTGCACACAAATAACAACACCTCGCAACCCGACGTGTCAAAGGGGTTGTCAATCCCTTTCGGGTAACGATGCCAGAAATTTGCAATAGATTGGAATAATAGATAGCAAATAAAATAAAATGCAGCAAAGTATTTTTGTATTTTTGGTTTAATAGATCTGAATAAAAATGCAAAGGAAAAGTAGATCGCAAGCAAATATATGAGGAAGTAGACCCGGGGGCCGTAGGTTTCACTAGTGGCTTCTCTCGAGAAAGATAGCAAACGGTGGGTAAACAAATTACTGTTGGGCAATTGATAGAACCTCAAATAATTATGACGATATCCAGACAATGATCATACATAGGCACCACGTCCAAGATTAGTAGACCGACTCCTGCCTGCATCTACTACTATTACTCCACACATCGACCGCTATCCAGCATGCATCTAGTGTATTAAGTTCATGGAAAAATGGAGTAATGCAATAAGAACGATGACATGATGTAGACAAGATCCATTTATCTATTGCGTAGATATAGATCCCATCTTTTTATCCTTAGTAGCAACGATACATACGTGTTGTTTCCCTTTCTGTCACTGGGATCAAGCACCGTAAGATCGAACCCACTACCGGGCACCTCTTCCCATTGCAAGATAAATAGATCAAGTTGGCCAAACAAAACCCAAATATCGGATAAGAAATACGAGGCTGTAAGAGATCATGCATATAAGAGATCAAAGAAACTCAAATAATTTTCATGGATATAAAAAGATATGACTGATTATAAACTAAAAGTTCAACAGATCCCAACAAACACACCACAAAAAGAGTTACATCATATGGATCTCCAAGAGACCATTGTATTGAGAATTTAGCAAGAGAGAGAGAGAGAGGGAGAGAGAGAGAGGGAGAGAGAGAGCCATCTAGCTACTAACTACGGACCCGAAGGTCTACAAAGAACTACTCACGCATCATCGGAGAGGCACCAATGGAGGTGGTGAACCCCATCCGAGATGGTTTCTAGATTGGATATGGTGGTTCTGGACTCTGCGGCGGCTGGATGAATATTTCGTCGACTCTCCTAGGGTTCTGGTATTTTTGGGGTATTTATAGATCAAAGCGGCGGTCCGGGGGGCACCCGAGGTGGGCACAACCCACCAGGGCGCGCCTGGGCCTCCTGGCGCGCCCTGGTGGGTTGACCCCTCCTCGGGACTCCCCCATGTGCAACTAGGGCCCAACATCTTCCATCTGGCCCATAAAAAATCATCGTGGAGTTTCGTGTCATTTGGACTCCGTCTGGTATTGATTTTCTGCGATGTAAAAAACATGGAAAAAACAACAACTAACACTTGGCACTATGTCAATAGGTTAGTACCAAAAAATGATATAAAATGACTATAAAATGATTATAAAACATCCAAGATTGATAATAAAACAGCATGGAACAGTAAAAAATTATAGATACGTTGGAGACGTATCAGCATCCTCAAGCTTAACTCCTGCTCTTCCTCGAGTAGGTAAGTTATAAAAACAGAATTTTTGATGCAGAGCGGTGTTTATCATGTCATATCATATTCTTTTCTTTATAGCATGGACATTTGGACTTTTATGTGATTCAAAGCAATAGTCTAGTTTTGACATAATAATTTAGATACTCAAGCATATCAACAAGCAACCATGTCTTTCAAATCTCAACGCTAAAATAAGTTATCCCTAGCCCATCATGCTCAAACATTGATCCATTCATGGAACACACTCGAATATTAACTACACCCAATACTTAAGTATGATCATATTGCCTCCTAGTTGGTGCTTTTTATGAGAGAAGATGGAGACTCAAATTTCAAAAGAAAAATTGCATAAAGTAAAAGAAAGGCCCTTCGCAGAGGGAAGTAGGGATTTGTAGAGGTGTCAGAGCTCAAAGCGAAAAAATTAGAGATAAAAACATTTTGGGAGGTGTATCCATCCCACCAACGAAAACGACTTAGAGTTTCCAACACTTTCCATGCTAGATATGCCATAGGCGGTTCCCAAATAGAAAATAAAGTTTATTCCTTTTTCCACCATACTTTCACTTTCCATGACTAACCGTATCCACGGGTGCCCTCCATACCAACACTTCCCAAGGAATTTATTATTTTACAACATAAAGTAAATTAATTTTTGCATTTCGGGACTGGGCATCCCTAAGACCTTTGCCTTACTCTCGTGCAATGGCAAGTGAATAAACACTCACCGTGAGAATAACACATCCAACATGGAAAATGTTAGCCACCCGTTACCGTTCCGCGAGCGAAACAAACACACAAAAGAGAAGTTTATTTTGAAAATTAGAGATGGCACATGCAAATTTGCTTAGAACGGCAAAAGAATACCGCATATAGGTAGATATAGTGGACTCATGTGGAAAAACTGGTTTAAAGGATTTTGGATGCACAAGTAGAGATCATACTTGGTGCAAAGTGAAGGCTAGCAAAAGATTGGGAAGCGACCAACCAAGAAACGAATAATATCATAAGCAAGCATTAAGCATAATTAACACCGAATAATGCACCACAAGTAGGATATAATTTTCATTGCATGATTATTGACTTTCGTGCATGCATAGGGAATCACAAACCTTAACACCAATATTCTTACTAGAGCACAATTACTCATCAACATAACTCACATATCACATCATCATATCTCAAAACTATTACTAAGAATCAAGTTTATTTTGTCCAATGATCTTCATGACATTTTTTTTTCTTTTTCTTTATCCTTCTTGGATATCTATCACTTTGGGACTAATTTTCATGTGTTGCTTTTCATAAGCTCAAACAAATATAAGTGAAGATCATGAGCATAACAAAATTTCTTTCTCTCAAAATAATCTAAGTGAAGCAAGAGAGAATTTCTTCAAAATTTTACTAACTCTCAAATAAATCTAAGTGAAGCAAGAGAGCAAGTCCATTGCTCATAAAAATTTAAGTGAAGCATAGAGAGCAATTCTAACAAGTCATGACATAATTTTGGCTCTCACAAATAGGTGTGTCCAGAAAGGATTGATGACTTAAAACACAAAATAAAACAAGCAAAGACTCATATCATACAAGACGCTCCAAGCAAAACACATATCATGTGACGAATAAAAATATAGTTTCGAATAAAATATCGATGGTCGTTAGAAGAAAGAGGGGATGCTACTCGGGGGCATCCCCAAGCTTAGTTGGTTGCTCATTCTTGGATAATAGCTTGGGATGCCGGGGCATCCCCAAGCTTAGGCTCTTCTATCCTTCTTTCATCTATCGTAAGATAACCCAAAACTTGAAAACTTCAATCACACAAAACTCAACAAAACCTTCGTGAGATACGTTAGTGTAAGAAAAATAACTCACTACTATAAGTGCTGTATCAAACCAATTCTTCTTTAGTTTTTGTATTTTATCTACTGTATTACAATTTTTCTATGGCAAAAACTCATCAAAGAAAACCATAGAGCCATCAAAATAAGCCCACAACACAAAGAAAACAGAATCTGTCAAAACAGAACAATCTGTAGCAATCTGATTTGTTCGAATACTTCTGGAATTCAAAAAATTCTGAAAAACTAGGACAACTTGGATAATTTGTATATTGATCTTCTTCAAAAAGAATTGGCATTTTATCACGTTCTGGTGATTTTTAACAATTATTTTCGTGAGCACAAAGTTTCTGTCTTTTTCAGCAAGATCAAACAACTATCACCCAAGAAGATCCTATTGGTTCTACTTGGCACAAACACTAATTAAAACACAAAAAACACAATCATAACAGTATCATAATTGTGCTAACACTCAAGAACAGAAAGAAAAAAGCAAAAATAAAATTTAGTCATTGGGTTGCCTCCCAACAAGCGCTATAGTTTTACGCCCTTAGCTAGGCATAATATTTCAACGATGCTCACACAACAGATAATAATTGAAACCCAAAGTGAGCATCATGAAACATGTGACAAACACATTTAAGTCTAACATACTTCCTATGCATAGGAATTTTATAGGAAAAAAAATAATCAAGACAAGAAATATCTAGCATATGCAAAGGAGAGGAATAAACATTGACAATCTCAACACAACGAGAGGAAACTTAATAACATGAAATTTTCTACAACCATATTTTCCTCTCTCATAATAATTATATGTAGGATCATAGTCAAATTCAATAATATGACTATCATATAAATTTTTCTCTTTATGATCCACATGCATGCAAAGTTGACACTCTTCCAAAATAGTGGGATCATCAAATAAAGTGATGACCTCTGCAAACCTACTTTCATAAAAAAATTCATAAGATTGAACACTCTCCAAATGTGTGGGATTAATTTTAGCTAAAGTTGACACTCTTCCAAACCCACTTTCAATATTATCGCAAACATATTCATTATGAGGCTTAAATAAATTTTCAAGATCATAAGAAACATTATCACCGCAATCATTATCATTGCAATAAGTAGCAGACATAACAAAACAAGCATCCCCAAGCTTGGGGTTTTGCATATTATTAGCACAATTGACATTAATAGAATTTATAGTAAAATTATTGCAATCATGCTTTTCATTCAAGGAGCTATCATGAATCACTTCATAAATTTCTTCATCACAATTTTCAGATTCACGAATCTCAAGCAAAACTTCACAAATATAATCTAGTGCACCCAACTCACTAGCAATCGGTTCATTGTGATTGGATCTTTTAAAAAGATTAGCAAGTGGATGGGAATCCATATCAATAGATTTTTAGCAAGCGAAGATGCAAGCATATAGAAGGTACATGGTAACACAAGTAGATAGCAACCAAGAGATCTGACGAGAAAAAGGCGAACGAAAAATAGGGCGAATAAAATAGCAAATTTTTGTGAAGTGGGGGAGAGGAAAACGAGAGGCAAATGGGAAATAATGTAAATTGCGAGGAGATGAGATTTTTGATTAGGAACCTGGTTATGTTGAAGATCCTCCCCGGCAAAGGCGCCAGAAATTCCTTTTGATCGCTCTCTGACTATAGCGCCAGAAAAGCTCCTGTCTGCTAGGACTACGTCGGTATTTCCCCAAAGAGGAAGGGATGATGCAGCACAGCGACGATAGATATTTCCCTTAGTGAAGAAACCAAGGTTATCGAACCAGTAGGAGAACCAAGCAACACAACGTAAACAACACCTGCACACAAATAACAACACCTCGCAACCCGACGTGTTAAAGGGGTTGTCAATCCCTTTCGGGTAACGATGCCAGAAATTTGTAATAGATTGGAATAATAGATCACAAATAAAATAAAGTGTAGCAAAGTATTTTTGGTTTAATAGATCTGAATAAAAATGCAAAGGAAAAGTAGATCGCAAGCAAATATATGAGGAAGAAAACCCGGGGGCCGTAGGTTTCACTAATGGCTTCTCTTGAGAAAGATAGCAAATGGTGGGTAAACAAATTACTGTTGGGCAATTGATAGAAACTCAAATAATTATGACGATATCCAGGCAATGATCATTACATAGGCATTACGTCCAAGATTAGTAGACCGACTCCTGCCTGCATCTACTACTATTACTCCACACATCGATCGCTATCCAGCATGCATCTAATGTATTAAGTTCATGAAAAAACAGAGTAATGCAATAAGAACAATGACATGATGTAGACAAGATCCGTTTATCTATTGCCTAGATATAGATCCCATCTTTTTATCCTTAGTAGCAACGATACATACGTGTTGTTTCCCTTTCTGTCACTGGGATCAAGCACCGTAAGATCGAACCCACTACCGGGCACCTCTTCCCATTGCAAGATAAATAGATCAAGTTGGCCAAACAAAACCCAAATATTGGAGAAGAAATACGAGGCTATAAGAGATCATGCATATAAGACAATGATAACCCACAAGTATAGGGGTCGCAACAGTTTTCGAGGGTAGAGTATTCAACCCAAATTTATTGATTCGACACAAGGGGAGCCAAAGAATATTCTCAAGTATTAGCAGTTGAGTTGCCAATTCAAGCACACCTGGAAAACTTAATATCTGCAGCAAAGTATTTAGTAGCAAAGTAGTATGGAAGTAACGGTAACAGTGGCAAAAGTAACAGTAGCAGTTTTGTAGTAATTGTAACAGTGGCAACGGAAAAGTAACTAAGCAAAGATCAATATGTGCAAAGCTCGTAGGCATTGGATCAGTGATGGATAATTATGTCGGATGCGATTCCTCATGCACCAGTTATAACATAGGGTGACACAGAACTAGCTCCAGTTCATCAATGTAATGTAGGCATGTATTCTGAATATAGTCATACGTGCTTATGGAAAAGAACTTGCGTGACATCTTTTGTCCTACCCTCCCGTGGCAGCGGGGTCCTATTGGAAACTAAGGGATATTAAGGCCTCCTTTTAATAGAGTACCGGACCAAAGCATTAACACTTAGTGAATACATGAACTCCTCAAACTACGGTCATCACCGGGAGTGGTCCCGATTATTGTCACTTCGGGGTTACCGGATCATAACACATAGTAGGTGACTAATGACTTGCAAGATAGGATTAAGAACTCACATATATTCATGGATATATTCATGAAAACATAATAGGTTCAGATCTGAATTCATGGCACTCGGGCCCTAGTGACAAGCATTAAGCATAGCAAAGTCATAGCAACATTAATCTCAGAACATAGTGGATACTAGGGATCAAACCCTAACAAAACTAACTCGATTACATGATAAATCTCATCCAACCCATCATCGTCCATCAAGCCTATGATGGAATTACTCACACACGGCGGTGAGCATCATGAAATTGGTGATGGAGGATGGTTGATGATGACGACGGCGACGGATTCCCCTCTCCGGAGCCCCGAACAGACTCGAGATCAGCCCTCCCGAGAGAGATTAGGGCTTGGCGGCGGCTCCGTATCGTAAAACGCGATGAATCCTTCTCTCTGATTTTTTTTCTCCCCGAACGTGAATATATAGAGTTGAAGTTGAGGTCGGTGGAGCCTCAGGGGGCCCACGAGACAGGGGGGCGTGCCCAAGGGGGGTAGGCGTGCCCCCACCCTCGTGGACAGGGTGTGGACCCTTTGGTCTTGATTCTTTCGCCAGTATTTTTTATATATTCGAAAAATATTCTCCGTGAAGTTTCAGGTCATTCCGAGAACTTTTATTTCCGCGCAAAAATAATACCATGGCAATTCTGCTGAAAACAGCGTCAGTCCGTGTTAGTTCCATTCAAATCATGCAAGTTAGAGTCCAAAACAAGCGCAAAAGTGTTTGGAAAAGTAGATACGATGGAGACGTATCAACTCCCCCAAGCTTAAACCTTTGCTTGTCCTCAAGCAATTCAGTTGATAAACTGAAAGTGATAAAGAAAAACTTTTACAGACTCTGTTTGTTCTTGTTGTTGTAAATATGTAAAGCCAGCATTCAAGTTTTCAGCAAAGATTATGAACTAACCATATTCACAATAACCTTTAGGTCTCATATTTACTCATATCAATGGCATAATCACCTAGCGAGCAATAATAATAAATCTCGGATCACAACACTTTCTCGAAACAATCATAATATGATATAACAAGATGGTATCTCGCTAGCCCTTTCTGAGACCACAAAACATAAATGCAGAGCACCTCTGAAGATCAAGGACTGACTAAACATTGTAATTCATGGTAAAAGAGATCCAGTCATACTCAATGCAAACTAATAGTGATGCATGCAAATGACATCAGTGCTCTCCAACTGGTGCTTTTTAATAAGAGGGTGATGACTCAACATAAAAGTAAATAGATAGGCCCTTCGCAGAGGGAAGCAGGGATTTGTAGAGGTGCCAGAGCTCAATTTTGAAATAGAGATAAATAATATTTTGAGCGGCATACTTTCATTGTCAACATAACAACCGAGAGATCTCGATATCTTCCATGCTACACACATTATAGGCGGTTCCCAAGCAGAATGGTAAAGTTTATACTCCCCCTCCACCAACAAGCATCAATCCATGGCTTGCCCGAAACAACGGGTGCCTCCAACTAACAACAGTCCCGGGGGAGTTTTGTTTGCAATTATTTTGATTTGGTTTGAGCATGGGACTTGGCATCCCGGTGACCAGCCATTTTCTCGTGAGTGAGGAGCGGAGTCCACTCCTCGTGAGAATAACCCACCTAGCATGGAAGCTATAGACAACCCTAGTTGATACATGAGCTATTCGAGCATACAAAACAGAATTTCATTTGAAGGTTTAGAGTTTGGCACATACAAATTTACTTGGAACGGCAGGTAGATACCGCATATAGGAAGGTATGGTGGACTCATATGGAATAACTTTGGGGTTTATGGAAGTGGATGCACAAGCAGTATTCCCGATTAGTACAAGTGAAGGCTAGAAAGAGACTGGGAAGCGACCAACTAGAGAGCGACAACAGTCATTTACATGCATTAAAATTAATCAACACTAAGTGCAAGCATGAGTAGGATATAATTCACCATGAACATTCATATCGTGGAGGCTATGTTGATTTTGTTTCAACTACATGCGTGAACATGTGCCAAGTCAAGCCACTTGAATCGTTCAAAGGAGGATATCACCCTATCATACCACATCACAACCATTTTAATAGCATGTTGGCACGCAAGGTAGACCATTATAAACTCCTAGCTAATTAAGCATGGCATAAGCAACTATAATCTCTAATTGTCATTGCAAACATGTTTCGTTCATAATAGGCTGAATCAAGAACGATGAACTAATCATATTTACAAAAAAAAGAGGTCGAGTTCATACCAGCTTCTCTCATCTCAATCAGTCCATCATATATCGTCATTATTGCCTTTCACTTGCACGACCAAACGGTGTGGATAATAATAATAGTGCACGTGCATTGGACTAAGCTGGAATCTGCAAGCATTTAATACACATGAGAAGACAAGGTAATATGGGCTCTTGGTTAAATCAACAATAATGCATATAAGAGCCACTTCAACATTTTCATCATGGTCTTCTCCTCTCAACCCCCAAAGAACAAGAAAATAAATAAACAATTTACACGGGAAAGCTCCCAACAAGCAAAAGAAGAATGAGAAATCTTTTTGGGTTTTCTTTTAATTACTACTACTACAGGTATGGAAAGTAAGCTAGCTAAAAGCTACAACTAATTTTTTGGTTTTTTCTTAAGGTTTTTCAAACACACAAGAAGAACACTTAGAAAAGAAAATAAACTAGCATGGATAGTACAATGAAAAAGTATGAGCACCGACAACTAGAATGAGTGTGTGAACATGAATGGAATCTCGGTGAGAAATACGTACTCCCCCAAGTTTAGGCTTGTGCCTAAGTTGGTCTATGCCCATGGATCAAAGTGGTCCTCTCCAGTGTACTGAGGAGGATCCTCGGGGTGGCACTGGTTGGCGAGCTCCTCCGGATCCCACTGATAAACAGACTGCCGATAAGGGTCAAGTGGTGGCTCCGGCTCAGCCTCTGGAGCAGGTGTCACGCTCAAGTATGCATGAACGGCCTCCGGCAAAATGAGGTATGTGCTTGAAAATATGTTAAACAAAAAGGGCGCAGGCAAGGTAATAATCTCACGATAAATTTTATCAAATATCAATTTATACTTAAGCATCTTCTTCTTATCTTTAACAATAAACTCATGTGCTACCATACTCTTATAATCTAGAAAAATAGGAGGCAGGAACTTTTCCTCTTTCTCATAATGCTTGATAGGTATGTTAAAGTGTGTAGCAAGGCGCGAAGCAAAGATGCCTCCAAAGATGGGACCCTTTGTACGGTTCAGATTTATCCGTTTAGCAACAATAGAGCCTAAACTGAAAGTAGTATCACGAAACAAGGCATGGCACAAAATAAAAATACCAGGGGCACTAAGGTTTCCACTGTTCCCACGACCAATTAAGCATCTACTAGCAAATATTGCAAAGTAACGCAGAACAGGAAAATGTATGCTAGTGATTCTTGCATCGGAAACCTTCCTCGTTTCCTCTACAACAATCATATCAATAAACCCTTCCACATCATTATGATGTGGTTCCTCTATGCTGCCCGTAAAGGGTAACTTGCAAACCACACAAAAATCATAAAGTGACATCTCCTTAAACTCATCATATAAATAAAAATCCACCGAAGGTGGCGATCTCCTAGCATGGAAATGAAAATTTTGCATGAAAATATTAGTGAGGAGGAGATACTGTTCGCGCTGGTCGCGGAGGAAGTCGACGAGGCCCGCATTCTTAGCCAAATAATAAAAATCATCATGAATCCCGGCTGCTCTCAAGAACTCATCACAAGGCTATTCACATGGACGAACTTTTGCGGTGCGAGGAAGATTATATTTGGGCTTCTTATTCTCTTCACTTTGCTTATCCTTCGAGCTTCGGCTCGAAGAGGCCCTCAATAATCTCTTCATCATTTTCTGGAATTTTCTGAAATTTTTAGTGACTCAAAATAAAAGTGAATCAAACTCAACAAGATTGATAGAAACTACCCCCACAAGTGCCTAGAGACTATATCATGCATTAGAACTACTTGGGACCAAATAAATTTGACATGCAAGCTCAAGAACAGGGTCACCTAAGCAACAAAAATTTGCAATAAATAAAGCACTAGAAAAACTAATTGGACCATTGGAGGAGTCACATACCGAAGAACAATCCCCCAAAGCAGTTTTGTGAGTGGAGCTTTGAGCAAGGAGATCGAAAATCGCAGCAAAACGAGCTAGAATACGAGTTTGAGCTGTGTGGTGATTTTTTCTGGAGGAAGACGAAGTGTGTGGGTGCTGGAATAAGTGAAGGGGGCCACGTGGGGCCCACGAGGCAAGGGGCGCGCCCTACACCCTCATGGCCAGGCGGTTGCCCCCTCTGGTGTGTTCTCAGTTCCAGATATTCTTAAATATTCTACAAAAAATCATATTTCAATTTCGGGACATTTGGAGAACTTTTTTTGGGGGTATTTTTTATTGCAAGGATAATTCAGAAAACACACAGAAAATACTATTTTTGCTTTATTTAATCTAAATAACAGAAAGTGAAAGGAGGGTATAGAGAGTTGTGCTTTCTAACTTCATCCATCTCATGCTCATCAAAAGGAATCAATTAACAAGGTTGATCAAGTCTTGTTAACAAACTCATTCCAAATCGCATGAAACCGGAGAATTTTCGAATAGCACTAGGTTATCTCAACGGGGATATGCACATCCCCAACAATAAGGATATCATATTTCTTCATGACAGCAGGAAGAGGAAATTCAAAACCTCCAATAGTAATAGTTGGAATTTTTCCAATAGAATTGATACTGTGGACTTGAGGTTGTTTCCTCGGAAAGTGTACCGTATGCTCATTACCATTAACATGAAAAGTGACATTGCCTTTGTTGCAATCAAGAACAGCCGCTTCAGTATTCAAAAAGGGTCTACCAAGAATAATAGACATACTATCGTCCTCGGGAATATCAAGAATAACAAAGTCCGTTAAAATAGTAACGTTTGCAACCACAACAAGCACATCCTCACAAATACCGACAGGTATAGCAGTTGATTTATCGGCCATTTGCAAAGATATTTCAGTAGGTGTCAACTTATTCAAATCAAGTCTATGATATAAAGAGAGAGGCATAACACTAACACCGGCTCCAAGATCACATAAAGCAGTTTAACATAGTTTCTTTTAATGGAGCATGGTATAGTTGGTACTCCTAGATCTCCTAGTTTCTTAGGTATTCCACCTTTAAAAGTATAATTAGCAAGAATGGTGGAAATTTCAGCTTCCGGTATCTTTCTTTTATTTGTAACAATATCTTTCATGTACTTAGCATAAGGATTCATTTTAAGCATATCAGTCAAACGCATACGCAAAAAGATAGGTCTAATCATTTCAGCAAAGCGCTCAAAATCCTCATCATCCTTTTTCTTGGATGGTTTAGGAGGAAAAGGCATGGGTTTCTGAACCCATGGTTCTCTTTCTTTACTGTGCTTCCTAGCAATGAAGTCTCTCTTATCATAACGTTGATTCTTTGATTGTGGGTTATCAAGATCAACAGCAGGTTCAATCTCTACATCATTGTTATCGCTAGGTTGAGCATCAACATGAACATCATAATTAATATTATCACTAGGTTCATGTTCATCACCAGATTGCGTTTCAGCATCAGAAATAGAAATATCATTGGGATCCTCAGGTGTGTCAACAACAGGTTCACTAGAAGCATGCAAAGTCCTATCATTTTTCTTTTTCTTCTTCTTAGAAGGACTAGGTGCATCAACATTAGTTCTCTGAGAATCTTGCTCAATTCTCTTAGGGTGGCCATCAGGATACAAAGGTTCCTGAGTCATTTTACCCCCTCTAGTCATAACTCTAACAACATTATCATTTTTCTTATTATTTAATTCATTGAGCAAATCATTTTGAGCCTTAAGCACTTGTTCTACTTGAGTGGTAACCATAGAAGCATGTTTACTAATGAGTTTAAGTTCACCTTTAACGCTAGACATATAATCACTCAAGTGTTCAATCATATAAGCATTTTGTTTCAATTGTCTACCAACATAAGCATTGAAGTTTTCTTGTTTAACCATAAAGTCATCAAACTCATCCAAGCATTGGCTAGCAAACTTAGTAGACGGTATTTCAGCTTTATCATATCTATAGAGAGAATTTACGTTTACTACCTATGTCGGGTTATCAAGACCATGTATTTCTTCAATAGGTGGTAAATTCTTAACATCTTCAGCTTTAATACCTTTTTCTTTCATAGATTTCTTTGCCTCTTGCATATCTTCAGGACTGAGAAATATAATACCCCTTTTCTTCGGAGTTGGTTTAGGAGTTGGTTCAGGAAGTGTCCAATCATTTTCATTACTCAACATATTATTCAATAGCAATTCAACTTGATCAATAGTTCTTTCCCTGAAAACACAACTAGCACAACTATCCAGGTGGTCTCTGGAAGCATCGGTTAGTCCATTATAAAAGATATCAAGTATTTCATTTTTCTTGAGAGGATGATCAGGCAAAGCATTAAGTAATCGGAGAAGCCTCCCCCAAGCTTGTGGGAGACTCTCTTCTTCAATTTGCACAAAATTATATATTTCCCTTAAAGCAGCTTGTTTCTTATGAGCAGGGAAATATTTAGCAGAGAAGTAATAAATCATATCCTGGGAACTACGCACACAACCAGGATCAAGAGAATTAAACCATGTTTTAGCATCACCCTTTAATGAGAACGGAAATGGCTTAAGGATATAGTAGTAACGAATTTTTTCCTCATTAGTGAACAGGGTGGCTATATCATTTAATTTAGTAAGATGTGCCACAACAGTTTCTGATTCATAGCCATAAAAAGGATCAGATTCAACCAAAGTAATTATCTCAGGGTCGACAGAGAAATCATAATCCTTATCGGAAATACAGATAGGTGAAGTAGCAAGAGCAGGGTCATATTTCATTCTAGCATTCAAAGATTTTTATTTCAGCTTAGCTAATAATTTCTTAAGATCATATCTATCATTGCAAGCAAGAAAATCTCTAGTAGTTTCTTCATCTATAACATAACCCTCAGGCACAATAGGCAATTCATATCTAGGGGGAGAATCTTCATCATCACTTTCATCAATATATCAGTTTCAATAATTTCATTCTCTGTAGCCCTAGCAAGTTGTTCATCAAGAAATTCACCTAATGACACAGTAGTATCAAGCATAGAAGTAGTTTCATCATAAGTATCATGCATAGCAGAAGTGGGATCATCAATAACATGCGACCTATTAGAATCAATAGCATGTGTAGGTGTTGCAAATTTACTCATAACAGAAGGTGAATCAAGTGCAGAGCTAGATGGCAGTTCCTTACCTCCCCTCGTAGTTGAGGGATAAATCTTAGTTTTTTCATCTTTCAAGTTCCTCATAGTGATCAGCAGATACAAATCCCAAGTGACTCAAAGAATAGAGCTATGTTCCCCGGCAATGGTGCCAGAAAATAGTCTTGATAACCCACAAGTATAGGGGATCGCAACAGTTTTCGAGGGTAGAGTATTCAACCCAAATTTATTGATTCGACACAAGGGGAGCCAAAGAATATTCTCAAGTATTAGCAGTTGAGTTGTCAATTCAAGCACACCTGGAAAACTTAATATCTGCAGCAAAGTATTTAGTAGCAAAGTAGTATGGAAGTAACGGTAATAGTGGCAAAAGTAACAATAGAAGTTTTGTAGTAATTGTAATAGTGGCAACGGAAAAGTAACTAAGCAAAGATCAATATGTGAAAAGCTCGTAGGCATTGGATCAGTGACGGATAATTATGTCGGATGCGATTCCTCATGCACCAGTTATAACATAGGGTGACACAGAACTAGCTCCAGTTCATCAATGTAATGTAGGCATGTATTCTGAATATAGTCATACATGCTTATGGAAAAGAACTTGCATGACATCTTTTGTCCTACCCTCCCGTGGCAGCGGGGTCCTATTGGAAACTAAGGGATATTAAGGCCTCCTTTTAATAGAGTACCGGACCAAAGCATTAACACTTAGTGAATACATGAACTCCTCAAACTACGGTCATCACCAGGAGTGGTCCCGATTATTGTCACTTCGGGGTTACCGGATCATAACACATAGTAGGTGACTAATGACTTGCAAGATAGGATTAAGAACTCACATATATTCATGAAAACATAATAGGTTCAGATCTGAATTCATGGCACTCGGGCCCTAGTGACAAGCATTAAGCATAGCAAAGTCATAGCAACATCAATCTCAGAACATAGTGGATACTAGGGATCAAACCCTAACAAAACTAACTCGATTACATGATAAATCTCATCCAACCCATCACCGTCCATCAAGCCTATGATGGAATTACTCACGCACGGCGGTGAGCATCATGACATTGGTGATGGAGGATGGTTGATGATGACGACGGCGACGGATTCCCCTCTCCGGAGCCCCGAACAGACTCCAGATCAGCCCTCCCGAGAGAGATTAGGGCTTGGCGGCAGCTCCGTATCGTAAAACGCGATGAATCATTCTCTCTGATTTTTTTCTCCCCGAACGTGAATATATAGAGTTGGAGTTGAGGTCGGTGGAGCCTCAGGGGGCCCACGAGACAGGGGGCGCGCCCAGGCGGTAGGCGCGCCCCCACCCTCGTGGACAGGGTGTGGGGCCCCTGGTCTTGATTCTTTCGCCAATATTTTTTTATATATTCCAAAAATATTCTCCGTGAAGTTTCAGGTCATTCCGAGAACTTCTATTTCTGCACAAAAATAACACCATGGCAATTCTGCTGAAAACAGCGTTAGTCCGGGTTAGTTCCATTCAAATCATGCAAGTTAGAGTCCAAAACAAGGGCAAAAGTGTTTGGAAAGGTAGATACGATGGAAGACGTATCAGACATCAAAGAAACTCAAATAACTTTCATGGATATAAAAAGATATGACTGATCATAAACTCAAAGTTCATCAGATCCCAACAAACACACCACAAAAAGAGTTACATCATATGGATCTCCAAGAGACCATTGTATTGAGAATTCAGCGAGAGAGAGAGCCATCTAGATACTAACTACGGACCCGAAGGTCTACAAAGAACTACTCACGCATCATCGGAGAGGCACCAATGGAGGTGGTGAACCCCATCCGAGATGGTGTCTAGATTGGATCTGGTGGTTCTGGACTCTGCGGCGGCTGGATGAATATTTCGTCGACTCCCCTAGGGTTCTGGTATTTTGGGGTATTTATAGATCAAAGAGGCTGTCCGGCTGGCACCCGAGGTCGGCACAACCAACCAGGGCGCGTCTGGGCCTCCTGGAGCGCCCTTGTGGGTTGTCCCCTCCTCAGGACTCCCCCTAGGTGCAACCAGGGCCCAACATATTCCATCCGGCCCATAAAAAATCATCGTGGAGTTTCGTGGCATTTGGACTCCATCTGGTATTGATTTTCTGCGATGTAAAAAACATGGAAAAAACAACAACTCACACTTGGCACTATGTCAATAGGTTAGTACCAAAAAATGATACAAAATGACTATAAAATGATTATAAAACATCCAAGATTGATAATAAAATAGCATGGAACAATAAAAAAATTATAGATACGTTGGGGACGTATCAGGGCAGAGCTCATGATAGCGAACGACAGGGCTGGCATGTGCCCCACTGTTGTCCGTCATCCTGATCAGGTTCCTCCTCATGCAGGCTCATGATGGTGAGGCCAAGGGAATGAGAGAGGCACCAGAGATGGGCGTCGCGAGGGAGAAGAGAGGAGGTGGCAACGACAAAATGGAAGGAAGAGCGCCTCACAATGCACCACCATACCCCCACCAACAGCAGGGGGCAAAGAGACTCAACATGCGTGACTCAACCGTGCGAGGTAGCATGTGCGGTGCAAGGCCAAAGACACGAACCGTCCGCACGTTCTCGACTGTGGAGGGCTTTCACTTCCTGGCCTTTCGCTGTCACAACCCCTGGCCGTATGGGCCTCAAGGCAGACTGAGTGGACGGTCACACGCCAAGCCGAGCACACGGCACACCTGGTTGGGCGAATGAACCGGCCTAGTAGGGGGGATGCGGACGCTGGCAGGTAGACCAGGTTAACCTGTTGCGAGACAACGCATGCGAGTGGAACACGACAACCCACAGAGAGGTGGCCTCGACCATGCCCGCGGACCATGTTTCATGGACCAACAATGCAAACTAGCCAAGGAGGCGATAGTGGAGATCTGGTGGATGGGAGTGCGCCAAGGAGGCATCAGTGTGAGGTGCCCACGAAATTCAAAGCACGGAGGGTCCTCTTGGTCGGCTGGTTGGATGGTCGCACGCAAACCCTGATGTATAGGCGTGCATGGCTCACACGAACATGAGCGACGCCACCCGACATAGGTCGAAGGACACTGACAGGTGGAGCCGGCCTCGCCCGTCTCATGCGAGGCCGCGCATGACAGTGTGCACGCGGACGCTACGAAAAAACCACCAAAGATAGCTGGCCCAAATTGTGGTTGCGACCCACACGTCATGGATCCCCAGGGCAGACCTGTCAGGTTCGTTGCAGTCGTGAAGATTGGACAACCGTAAGGGCACCAGGGAGCCAACCAAGTGAGGCGGAGGCTCAACAGACGACGTGGAGGGCACTCTTGCGTGACGAGGTCCCCAAGAGGCGGGTACTCCAACATCCTTTATAGAAGTAATAGGTCGTTAGCCAAATGCATCTATTGATGGAAATATGCCCTAGAGGCAATAATAAAGTTGTTATTATTATATTTCCTTATTCATGATAAAGGTTTATTATTCATGCTAGAATTGTATTGACCGGAAACTTAAATACATGTGTGAATACATAAACAAATACCGTGTCCCTAGTGAGCCTATACTAGACTAGCTCGTTGATCAAAGATGGTTAAGGTTTCCTAACCATAGACATGAGTTGCCATTTGATAACGGGATCACATCATTAGGAGAATGATGTGATGGTCAAGACCCAGCCGTTAGCATAGCATATGATCGTTCAGTTTATTGCTACTGCTTTCTTAATTTCAAATACATGTTTCTTCGACCATGAGATCATGCAACTCCCGATACCGGAGGAATACCTTGTGTGCTATCAAACGTCGCAACATAACTGGGTGATCATAAAGATGCTCTACAGGTATCTCCGAAGGTGTCTGTTGAGTTGGAGTGAATCAAGATTGGGTTTTGTCACTCCATATATCGAAGTGGTATCTCTGGGCCCTCTCGGTAATACAACATCACAAGAAGCTTGCAAGAAAAGTGACTAATGAGTTAGTTATGAGATGATGCATCACGGAACGAGTAAAGAGACTTGCCAGTAACGAGATTGAACTAGGTATGTGATATGTCCATTTTGCATCATGTTTTCCTACTATTATTTATGATGTTTTTATCCATAATAATGCTTTTTGGAGTAATTATAATGCCTTTTCTCTCATAATATGCAAGGTATACACAAAGAGGCAAAATTCCGGCAGCTGAAAATCTGGACCTGGAAAAGCTACGTCTGGCCACCTATTCTGCACAACTCCAAACAAGCTGAAACTTCATGGAGATTTTTTATCAAATATATGACGAATATTGGAACAAATAACTACCAGAGGGGGCCCACCAGGTGGGCACAACCCACCTGGGCGCGCCAGGGATCCCAGGCGTGCCCTGTGGGCTGTGCTCACCCAGGCCCACCTCCGGTGCCCATCTTCTGGTATATAAGTCATTTTGACCCAGAAAAAATAAGGGGAGGACTTTCGGGACGGAGTGCCGCCATCTCGCGGCGGAACTTGGGCAGGAGCACTTTTGCCCTCCGGTGGAGCGATTCCGCCGGGGGAACTTCCCTCTCGGAGGGGGAAATCATCGTCATCATCATCACCAACAACTCTCCCATCTTGGGGAGGGCTATCTCCATCAACATTTTCAACAACACCATCTCATCTCAAACCCTAGTTCACCCCTTGTTTTCAATCTTATTACCGGAATTATAGATTGGTGCTTGTGGGTGACTAGTAGTGTTGATTAGATCTTGTAGTTGATTACTATATGGTTTATTTGGTGGTAGATTATATGTTTAGATCCAATATGCTATTTAATACCCCTCTGATCTTGAGCATGATTATCATTTGTGAGTAGTTACTTTTGTTCTTGAGGTCACGGGAGAAATCATGTTGCAAGTAATCATGTGAACTTGATATGTGTTCGATATTTTGATAGTATGTATGTTGTGATTCCCTTAGTGGTGTCATGTGAATGTCGAGTGCATGAGACTTCACCATATTTGGGACTAAGGGAATGCATTGTGGAGTAGCAATTAGATAATGGGTTGTGAGAGTGATAGAATCTTAAACTCCAGTTTATGCGTTATTCCGTAAGGGACCGAGTGGATCCAAAAGTTTAATGCTATGGTTAGAATTTGTTCTTAATAATTTTCTCGTAGTTGCGGATGCTTGCGGGAGGGTTAATCATAAGTAGGAGGTTTATTCAAGTAAGAAAATCACCTAAGCACCGGTCCACCCACATATCAAATTATCAAAGTAGCGAACACAAATCGAACCAACATGGTGAAAGTGACTAGATGAAATTCCCGTGTACCCTCAAGAACGCTTTGCTTATCATAAGAGACTGTTTTAGCCCATCCTTTGCCTCAAAAGGATTGGGCTACCTTGCTGCACTTTTGGTAGTACTATCGTTACTTGCTCGTTACAAATTATCTTGTTATCAAACTACTCTGCTACTTACAATTTCAGCACTTGCAGACATTACCTTGCTGAAAACCACTTATCATTTCCTTCTGCTCCTCGTTGGGTTCGAAACTCTTACTTATCGAAAAGAGCTACAATTGATCCCCTATACTTGTGGGTCATTAAGGCTATTTTCTGGCGCCGTTGCCGGGGAACGAAGCGCCTTTGGTAAGGAAACATTTATATATCATGCTGAAATTTATTGTCACTTGTTACTATGGAAAACAATTCTTTGAGGGGTTTGTTCGGGGTATCTTCACCTCGACTGGAATCAGAATTAGCTACCCCTCAACCTACTGCACCTACTGAAAATATTGAATATGAAATTCCTTCGGGTATGATAGAACAACTGCTAGCTAATCCTTATGTAGGAGATGGAATCGAGCATCCTGATATGCACTTGATATATGTGGAACAAATTTGTGGGTTGTTTAAGCTTGCAAGTTTACCCGGAGATGAAGTATCTTTGAAGGGCAAATCATTGGCATGGTATAGGCTATGCAATGATATTGGATCTTGGAATTGGAATCGATTGAAATTGGAGTTCCATCAAAAAAAATTATCCTATGCATCTAGTTCATCGTGATCGGAATTATATATATAATTTTTGGCCTCGTGAAGGAGAAAGTATCGCTCTAGCTTGGGGGAGGCTTAAGTCAATGTTATATTCATGCCCCAACCATGAGCTCTCAAGGGAAATTATTATCCAGAATTTTATGCTCGGCTTTCTCGTAATGATCAAACCATGCTTGATACTTCTTGTGCTGGTTCATTTATGAAGAAGACTATTGAATTTTGGTGGGATCTTTTGGAAAGAATTAAACGTAACTCTGAATATAGGGAACTCGACGAAGGTAAGCAGCCAGGTATTAAACTTAAGTATGATTGTGTTACATCTTTTATGAATACCGATGCTTTTCCAAAGTTTAGCTCTAAATATGGACTTGACTCTGAGATAGTAGCCTCCTTTTGTGAATCATTTGCTACTCATTGTCGGTGTCAAAACTGGCAGATCTTGGGTAGGGGGTCCCAAACTATGCGTCTTAGGATCGAAGGTAACATGAGACAGGGACACGATGTTTACCCAGGTTTGGGCCCTCTTAATGGAGGTAATACCCTACTTCCTGCTTGATTGACTTTGATGAGTATAGGGGTTACATGAGTTGATCTACCTCGAGATCGTAATGGCTAAACCCTAGATGTCTAGCCTGTATGATTATGATTGCCTCTACGGACTAAACCCTCCGGTTTATACATACACCAGAGGGAGCCTAGGTTTGTATAGAGTCGGTTTACAGAGAAAGGAATCTTCATATCCGAACGCCAAGTTTGCCATCCATGCAAAGGAGAGTCCCATCCGGACATGGGGGAAAGCCTTCCGTCTTGTATCTTCATGGCCCATCAGTCCGGCCCACGCCACATAGCCCGGACGCCCGGGGACCCCCTAATCCAGGACTCCTCAGCAGCCCCTGAACCAAGCTTTATTGATGATGTGTTCGGCGCGCCGATTGTCTTCGGCATTGCAAGGCGGGTTCCTCATCCGAATACTACAAAGTAGACTTCCAACACGATAGCTATATTCGCCTCCGCTTATCAGCTACAACCCTAAACCATAAGAGCAAAATACTTAACAGTAAGTCACGTCTATCAACAGCCTTTTTCGGTGAGACGTTATGCTTGGCCTCATTATTATTTCGAACCATTTTTAGCCTCTCGCTTCGCGTTTCGAGGCACGGCCCACATTGACACGTCTTGTCCAGGCAGAGATCATGTCCCCTTATTACGGGATTCTCATCAATACGGGTTTGGATAATCCAACCGTGCTGTTTGCACGACCCCTTGGGAATAGGCGAGTTTTAAAGCTTGTGAGGAGGCGCTTGATATTCATTGCGTTTATAAAGGGATAAAGATCCATCTTTCTCCCCCACGCCTTCTTCTTCCTCAGCCTTTCCATCCCTGAGCTCCAGCGCCCAAGTCTCGACTTCTTCTATCGCCACCAAGCACTCCAGCCATGTCTGGGATCCGCTCTCAAGGCAACTGGGTGGCCTCCTCTGTTACCAAGGAGGACATCGCGGGGCTCCGGGCGGCGAGGTACCTGACTGCGGAAATCCAACACAGGCTTCCTGCCAAAGGGCAGGTCATCTCCACACCAAAGCCCGGGGAGAGGGTGGTGTTCATCCCTCACTTCCTCCGCGGGTTAGGGTTTGCTCTCCACCCCTTTGTTCGCGGTCTTATGTTCTATTACGGGCTAGATTTTCACGAGCTAGCCCCAAACTCTTTCCTCCATATCTCGGCGTTTATCATCATGTGTGAGGCTTTTCTCCGTATCCCCTACACTTTGGCCTATGGCTCAAGACATTCAACGTGAAGCCGAAGGTGGTCGACGGGGAGCACGCGGAGTGCAGCGGCGCTATGGTGAGCAAGCTCGCCAATGTCACCTGGCCAAAAGGGGCCTTCGTGGAAACCGTCAAGGTATGGCAGCAGGAATGGTTCTACATCACCGAACCCCACGACACCAAATGGGCGACCGCTCCTACATTCAGATCCGGTCCCCCACTGCGGCTCGCATCGTGGATCAATAAGGGTCTGGACTGGGGATCATCCGACGAGGTGCTGATGCTGCAAAAGCGCATCAAAAGCATCATCGAAAAAGACACCAGTCTTACTAACATGATCCAGGTGATGCTCGTCCACCGAGCCCTTCTGTGCCAGCGACGGTCTCTCCGTATGTGTGAGTTTAACCTGAAAGGGCCGCAGACCCTGCAACAATTTTTTGGCACAACGCACAAAGGGATCTGGAAACTAACCTTCAAGGCTAAAAAATCATGGCCGGATACATCTGAGGACATCGACCTCGACTACAATCATCCGGACACCCCGGTAAGTGCTCAATTCCTGAAGATAGCTTAGTCCATTAGTCCAAGGTGATGCACTGAGAATTCCATCCTTTAATCAGGGCTGGATAAAGAAGGCGGAGCGAATCAGGTGTTCGGCTCCACTTCCCGAAAACCCAGCTGATCTTCTGTTAATGAAGATGCTGGTCCCGGCGCCGTACCAAGCGCCGGTGAAGAAGGACAAGAAGAAGAAAAGCAAGAAGGCCAAAGGTGGCCTTCACCCTAAAGGTACATCGGACGCTATGTCCGGGGGGACCGAAGCTCCCTCCTCCGAAGACGAAGAGGAGGAAGAAAGCGATAACCTTCCTCCCGAGGGGAGGAAAAGGACGGCCTCCAAAGACCTGGAGGTGGAGGCGCCCAAGAGGGGAAAGATATCCCTGTGGGATGGCTCGGATTCGGAAGCCGAAGCCGTCCCAAAACACCGCCCTAGGGGCGCCGAATCATGAGTAACTAAGGATGCTCTGTACACATCCAGTTCTTTTTAAATTGCGGGAATAATTATTAAATTACGTGTTGCAGCCCAGCCCGCGACCCCCCTCAAGTATCATCGTCATTGGGGGATCTACCGCCGGAGATGATGGAGAGTGAGACGCCTCCACAAGCTTCCCCGCCCCCTAGGGTGGATGACATCGAGGTGTCATCCCAGAGGACTTCTCCAGAGCGCCGAGGGGTACAGGAAATCATCAACATGGCACCGGAGGGGAATACCTTGGCCGTCGAGGGCACAGGGGGTGCGGCCCCCGTGAAGACCAGCGATGGGGGCCCTGGGTTGTTCGCCCCCGCGCCGAATACCGCCCCGAAGACGGATCCGGAGTTGGGTGAGCGCCCCCCTTCAGGGGAGGGGGAGCACCTAATACTGCGGCGACCTCCATGAATCCGGAGGCGCCGGACACCCTGATGGACGTACTCCAAAGTGCGCCCGTCTTGGAGGAGCATCGTACCTTGATGGGTACGGTGGTCGAGAAGATTCGGTCCGCCAAAAGCGGGCTGAATGAAGCCTTCACGAGCCTACTAACAGGCTTCAAGGTATGCGATGTAATGTCTTTAGCTGCTTTCCATATGAACAACCTGTATATAGATAGTAGCCCCTGAGACTCTTGTCGTCCCATAAAAAGGGCGAACAGAGGATCTATAGATATCTGCAGGAAGTAACATACTTATTTGATTGAAAAAATAGGCTTCACTATTAGCGGCAACCGCCCAGGCTGCAGAGGTTTCTGAACTGAAGCAGAAACTGAAGCTGGCCGATGAGGACATTGTCCTCATTAACAAGTGGCTCGACGAGGCGCAAGGTATGCGTCGAACATCCCTTTTGTGCCTATATGAGTGTGCGAACATTAGGTTCAAACTTAGACACTATTATTTTCATAATTGCAGATGGTGCTGCCGAGGTCGAGACCCTCAGGGGTGAACTTGCCCGGGCCAAAGGAGCAGGCTAGGGTGAGCAATGCGGCCGCTGATAAAGCGGCTGCAGATTTGAAGGCCGAACGGGCCACCCGGCACCAGTTCGAGGAGCGGATATCCGTCGTAGAGCAAGAGCTCAAGGATGCCATCCGCAAGTGCCAGTCCCTTGAGAAGGAGAATAAATCCAAGGCGACGAACTCGACAAAGCCCTTCAGGAGGCCAAAGATGCGCGGTCCGAATCTAGAGCGGCTCGCGAAGAGATCCGTCAGGCTGGACAGATAGCGGCTGGTAAGCCCTTCCTTTTACAGACTAAGTTTGGCGATCAGAGATATGCCTTGCTTAATCGACTATGGAGTTCTCCAGACGTTGTTGCGGATCTTTCGAAGAGTGCCGCCAACGCCACGCAATTCTTCCAGACTCAGGAGGGACATGCGACGGAGAAGATGTTCTGGTCACAGTTCACAGCGCCGGAGCGCCCGGCGCTGCTGTACGACCAAATGGCACAGTGGGCCGAGCTGCATAAGATGTCTGGAGCGGCCATGAAGGACATCATAGTTTGGCTATGGCCAGCCGAACCTATTTCGAGCAGCTATTTCGGCCTGGTGAATCGACGCAGTCAAGCGGTCAGTGTGCATAGAAGGTGCACGGATGGCCTTCGCCCGCATCAAGATGTACTCGGCAAAGATGAAGGCCGCTGATGTTGCAGTTAAGGGCCTGCACGGAGGCAAGGACCACCACACGCCAGAGCGCTACTTAGATGACGTCCTAGAAGGCGCCTGCTTGATAGAGGGTCAATGCTCAAAGGACATTATGTTCGAATGAATGTACCTGACCTGCCTGGACGTTTTTATTATGTACTAAGTCCTTGCAATATATTTGTGCTATTATCTGAAAGTTCTATCCTCCTGTGTGGCTGTTGTTTTATTCCTGAGAGTTTTCCAGTCGTCGGCTTTAGCCCCCACGTAGATACTACGGGGGTGTTCAGAATAGCACATGTTCACACTTGACCCAACGTCTTGGTTCGTAAAGGAGGTGTAAGTGCGGCGAACCAGGCAATCGGACTATGAGGCTTTACCACTCTCACTTAGCCATAGGAGTTTGACGATGGGTCTATGAAGTAGCCCCTTGTATGTACGCGGCTATCCGGATGCGGATGCGTTACATATGTGACCGGCAAGCAGTCCTTCGTGTAGTATGGAAAAAATCGCTAAATATTTTAATAAGTCACCGAGTGGCTGACCAACTCCCGCCGCATCATGACAGTCAGTTTCCGGCTTTCTCTACTGAGGTGCTTAACGGGACGAACCAGAAACACAATCGCAGTAGTTCTCCCTTTACTAACCTAGCCTATCAGACGGAACGTAAGGTAGCAAACACAGGAGCCGGGCAACCCAACTATTGACCAAAAACATGATTCAGAGCTGGTGCATATAATGCCAAGCTCGGGACGCCGAATTATGCTATGAAGCTATTCGGGCTTTTATTTGGCAACACATGTGTTGCCATATAGAGCCCCTGGCCATTTGTGCCGAGGTGTGTGCGTGACACAACTAAAGAGACGGAATACAGTCTATAAATAAAGACGATACCGAATAATAATTGTGTTCACTGGAATCTGATTGATACATCAAAACGTAATCTTACAGAGGGTACCATAATCACCAAGGCCATTTTACATGCCGGGGGTCTAAGACTAAGGGGAAAAGCTCTATACAGGTTCTTGAGTGAAGTTGTGGTCTACAAAATCCTTTGGACCTTCCTGCCGCACGTCTGCGCTGCTTTCGCCTGAGAAAGAAAGACTCCTTGAGAGGAACGGTCTTCGACTATTTGTACGAAACCGGGCTCGGAGAGAGTCCTTGTGAGTCCGTAGGATGAATAGGTTTTGATTCACCCGTGGTAAAAGAGAAGAAATAATTAAAGAAAAGGGGAAGGCCATATAGGGTCGAACCGTACTATAGGCCTGCCCGTATTGTGCCTCCGCTGATGCCCAAGGTATTTTGAGTGCATAATTATGCACGCGCGGTACGGATTTCGTGGATGTACATGGCGATCGACGGAGGCGAAACTGCTAATCCAGATTTGGAATTGCCGAGCTGTCAGCATGCGGAATTGGCCGGCCTTGTGTAATAGAGCCCGGCGGCTTAATAGCCGATGAGGTGTGCATCTTGACAGGGCCGCTTTGTACTTCGGCCGCGATGGCTGCGGTATGCTCCTCAGTAAGGAGGGAGCATTCCATGTTTCCGTTGATTGTAATGACGTGACGTGGACCGGGCATCTTGAGCTTTAGATAGGCATAGTGCGGGACCGCATTGAATCGAGCGAACGCGGTTCGTCCGAGCAGTGCGTGGTAGCCACTGCGGAAAGGGACGATGTCGAAGATCAAGTCTTCGCTTCGGAAGTTGTCCGGCGAACCGAAGACGACCTCCAATGTGATTGAGCCCGTGCAGCGGGCCTCTACACCAGGTATTACTCCTTTAAAGGTAGTTTTAGTGGGCTTGATTCTTGATGGACCAATGCCTATTTTGCGGACAGTGTCTTGGTAAAGTAGGTCGAGACTCCTGTCGCCGTCCATGAGGACTCGCATGAGGTGGAATCCGTCGATGATTGGATCGAGGATGAGAGCTGCCGAACCTCCATGACGGATACTGGTTGGGTGGTCCTTTCGATCGAAGGTGATCCGGCAAGCCGACCATGGGTTGAATTTTGGGACGACCGACTCTATGGCGTAGACGTCCCGTAATGTGCGCTTGCGCTCCCTCTTACGGATATGTGTGACATATATCATATTTACTGTTTTTACCTCGGGGGGAAATTTCTCCTGTCCCCTTGTGCTCGGTTGATGAGGCTCGTCGTCGTCGTCCTCACTAGGCGGCCCTTTCCCCTTGTGTTCGGCATTGAGTTTTCCGGCCTGTTTGAAAACCCAACAATTTCTGTTGGTATGATTGGCAGGCTTATCGCGGGTGCCATGAATCTGGCAAGGCCGATCGAGTATTCTATCCGAACTGGATGGACCATCTCTGTTTCCTTTGAACAACTTCTTTCGTTGGCTAGGTTTAGGGCCACTGAATCTAGCGTTGACTGCCATATCTTCGGTACCGTCATTATTGATTCGACGCTTGTGCTTGTTGCGTCGTGGCTTGCCATTGCCGTCCCTGGCTTCGGAGGTGCCGAGGTCGCCGGTGCTATTGCTTCTACAGGCTAGCCAGCTGTCTTCTCCAGCGGAAAAGCGGGTCATGAGTGCGGTAAGGGCTTCCATGGACTTCGGCTTTTCTTGGCCGAGGTGTCTGGTGAGCCATTTGTCCTGGACGCTGTGTTTAAAGGCCGCGAGGGCTTCGGCATTCGGATAGTCTACAATTTGATTCTTTTTAATTAAGAACCCGGTCTAGAGTTTCTGGGCTGACTCTCCGGGTTGCTGGACTATGTGACTGAGGTCATCGGCGTCTGGGGGCCATACGTAGGTACCTTGGAAGTTATCCCTAAAGGCATCTTCCAAATCTTTCCAACTGCCGATGGAGTTTTCTGGAAGGCTGTTTAGCCAGTGCCGTGCCGGTCCCTTAAGCTTTAGGGGGAGATATTTGATGGCATGTAGATCGTCGCCGCGAGCCATGTGAATGTGGAGAAGAAAATCTTCAATCCAGACTGCGGGGTCTGTCGTACCATCGTATGATTCGATGTTCACGGGTTTAAGCCCTTCTAGGAACTGGTGCTCCATTACCTCATCGGTGAAGCATAGGGGGTGTGCGGTGCCTCTGTATCGGGCAACGTCTCGACGCAGTTCGGATGAGGTCCGTATCCGGTTTTCTGCCCGGGTGAGGTTGTGCTTGTCGCGCCAGGCCTGATGGCCATCTTCTCGTGCCGGGGCACGCCCCCTTGATCCGTAGATTGATCTAGTCTGACCGGCTCTATTATCCAGGTCCTGTCGTAGGTCGTAGGTGTATTCTGGAGCCGCTGCTTCTCTGCCTCTGTGGCGAGGTGGTGAGGGCTGGTGTTCGGCTTTAGTTGCCACCCTATCCCGGCCACGTGATGGTCGGTCCGGTCTGTCAACAGCATCATGCGTTGGCGGTATGGGCTCCAGCGCCTCGTCGTCGAATTGGGGTAGCAGCTTGCGCTTTGGGTAACTCTTAGTTGGGTGTTCGAGGCCATATTCCTCGGCTGCCAGGACATTAGTCCATCTGTCATTGACCAGATCTTGATCAGCTTGAAGCTGCTACTGCTTCTTTTTCAGGCTTCTTGCAGGGGCTATTAGCCGGCGCTTAAAGCGCTCTTGTTCAAGGGGATCCTCTAGCACGATGAAATCTTTGTCACCGAGGCTCACGTCGTCCTCAGAGAGTGGTAGATAGTTGCTATCTTCCGAGTCCTCGTTCCCTGCTAGCTCGTCAGGGTCAACTTGCCCATCCTCCCAATCATCCTGCTCGGATGTTGGTTCGATGGGGGCTTCTTGGTCTTCAGCGTTCTCCGGGGTATTATCGTCTCTGGTTCTGGTATTGCTATCTTTTCCGCGACGCCATTTAGAGCGGCGCCGCTGACGTTGACGCTTTGGTGGCATCTCAGGAGGTTCATCCTCGACTGGATCCTTCTCATCATCGCCGTCGCCTTCTTTGGGTGTGTCCAGCATGTACACGTCATATGAGGAAGTGGCCGTCCAGCGTCCAGTGAACGGCGGGTTTTGGGCATGCTCCTCTCCGGCATCGTCGCCCATACCGCCGATGTCTTCAGAGGCGTAATCGAGCATGTTGGTTAAATCCTCGATAGTGGCTATGAAGTGGGTGGTGTGTGGGAAGCAAATTCCCTGCCCTCAGCCCCTAGTCCGGGCTGGGCACAATTCGGAAGCGATTCCTCTGTGATAGCGAGGAATCGCATTAAGTCCAAAGCCTCGTTTAGAAGTGAGGTTTGGATGGGGAAGCGAGGGTCCGTGGAGTTGGGCGGGACAGAAGTTCCCTGGCCGAGCTCACATGACGCGGACTTGAGGGTTCGGAGCTAGTATCCGGAGAGGAGTCCGGCTTTATGATGATAGAGGGAGCCTGACATAACTCCGGGCCTGCCGGTGATGCTATCCCCTCCGGTTCTTCAGAATCAAGCTCCATGGCTGCAGTGAGTCCGGCGGGCTCTAAACTCCCGTCTTCGGACCTGGTGACGTGCTCCGGATCTAAGGCCAGAGCGGTGGTTGGGGCCGCGAACCCTTGGAAGATCACGTCTCCTCGGATGTCAGCGACATAGTTCAGATTTCCAAAACGATCTGATGACCAGGGGCGTAGCTGTCGATCTGATCTAGGTGGCCAAGCGAGTTGGCCCGTAGTGCGAAGCCGCCGAATACAAAGATTTGGCCGGGGAGAAAAATCTCCTTCGTGGCAGCATTGTTGTAGATGATAGATGGATCCATCGAGCCTTTCGACGACGGCACAGTGGAACTCTCAATGAAAGCACCAATGTGAGTGTCAAAACCGGCAGATCTCGGGTAGGGGGTCCCGAACTGTGCGGCTTAGGATCGAAGGTAACAGGAGACAGGGACACGATGTTTATCCAGGATCGGGCCCTCTTAATGGAGGTAATACCCTACTTCCTGCTTGATTGACTTTGATGAGTATAGGGGTTACAAGAGTTGATCTACCTCGAGATTGTAATGGCTAAACCCTAGATGTCTAGCCTGTATGATTATGATTGCCTCTACGGACTAAACCCTCTGGTTTATATAGACACCGGAGGGGGCCTAGGGTTGTACAGAGTCGGTTTACAGAGAAAGGAATCTTCATATCTGTCGTGGTTTTGTCACGACAGATGTCCTAGTGAAAGGACTTAGTCGTGAGGCCAACGCATCTACGTAGTAGCTTGAGAGGGGTTGAGTGGAATCGAGAGACGCAACACGAGACAAAGATTTAGACAGCTTCGGGCCCCGGGAAACATCATCCGGTAATAACCCTACATGCTGTTTGTGGCTAGGTCTCATTATCATCATGAGGGAGACGCCGTAAAACCGGCTCTTTGTGTCTAGCCCTAGAGATTGTTTCTTCTTGCTTGTCCCTCTTTGGGGAGCCCTGCCCCTCCTTATATAAGTTGAAGGGGCGGGTTACATGTAGAGTCCAACTCGGACTTAAGACTTAACTATTCTGACTTCTCTTCATGGGCTTCTTAACGTCTCGGGCTTCATAACGTCTCGGGCTTCATAACCCCTGGCAACCCAGTTATCACTGTCTGCCGGGTTATGACTGGTGCCGGTTTATGATGGTATGCCGGTTTATGATGGTCTGTCGGTTTATGATGGTCTGCTTAGTTATCAACTGACTTAACTCCTGCCGGGTTATCATCTGACTTAACTCCTGCCGGTTTACCACCTGCCTTAACACCTGCCGGTTTACCACTTGCCTTAACACCTACCGGTTTACCACCCGCCGGTTTACCGTTCGTCTTTGCCATCTGTCTTAACTGTCAGCCGGTTTATCAACCTGCCGGTTTACCAAGTCCCAGTCGGGTTATAACTCCGGCCGGATCGTACCGCGGGGTATATCCCCGACATTTGCCCCCAGTTTAATTTGGATTTATCCATGTTAAACTGATCCTGAGCATACTTAAATCCTTGTCATTACTTTCTAGAAAATTCGGGTCAATAGGCCAGCTTCATAATCAATTTGCTGACATTGGTTTGTCACAGAGAAATATTGTGAAGAATAACTCCTTTGACTCAGCTCCCAATGCTTAAGAAAAATATTGGTCTTTGAAATACTCATCTGATCTTCAGCCGGGTTAAGAATGTAGAACTTGCCGGTTTACAAATATTGATGGCACCGGGTCATAATTGTAGTTAACATCAAGCTTGAAAATATACCTCTTATATGCCTATGACTTGTAGCCCCCAAGTCTTAAGAAGGTAGTATAGCAACAGCTTAAGACTTGCTTCAATATCACAAGCGTGAAGAAATCCAAGTTGTTCATCTCAATCACCAGTCAGAACTGAGTATTCCACATATGTAGCCCCCAAGTGCCGGGTTGTCATGCTTGCAGCAACCTGGGACTTGAGATTGCCTTATACTCATAAAACTTCAACCAGTGTAGCCCCCGAGGGCCGGGTCATTATGCAATAATGAGCAGGGACTTTATAAATATGATCATGTAGACTTTGAACAACAACGTGTAGCCCCCAAGTGTTGGCTCAGTAAGATAATATTGAGCTGAGACTTTATATATAATTCATTGAAAATAACATCATATGATGTAACCCTCATCATGGGGCTTGAACCCACATCCACAAGGTTAAGAGCTTTGTGCTTTACCAACTGAGCTATAAACCTTCAATATAATGGATTAAGACTTGTGTACCTTGAATTGTTGACAGGAGCAATTGGTAGCCCCCAAGGGCCGGCTCATTACAATGTGACGAGTCGGGTCTTCAATAAAGTGAGCAAAAAAATGACTTTGCATTAGCCCCCAAGTGCCATGGTGTATGCTGGCAGTGACATGGGACTTGCATATTTGATGTAATCTCAATTTGAATAATGTAGCCCCCAAGCGCCGGGTCGTAAGCCTGCTGCGACTCGGGACTATTCCCTCCATTGTAAAAATAAATCATGTCCATTAATAAAATAATAACCATTGCGCTGAATCGACTTTGAAGACCTCCATCATAATATTGGCTATTGATAACCATAATAAAAATCCAGCCATGTTGGCTATTAAAGATTTGAATAATATAATCCAATGATTTATAAGCGCATGATTCCAATGGTGCAATCCAAATATATACTGGGGACTTATAGTCGAAAGCCAGGCCGGGTTAATAAACACCGGATTATAACTGATCATGTACTGACAACTTGTAGTTGAAAGTCAAGCCGGTTTAATGAACACCGGTTTATCAAAACATTATAAATGTCACCAAAAGAGAAAAAAACTTGGCAAACAAAAGCATATGAAAAACTTGTAGTCGAGGCTTTTCACGGGCTACCAGGCCCCAAATTCGAGGCTTTTCATGGGCTGCCAGGCCACTGAGTTAAACCATTTCACAAAGCCTTTTATGATGGTCCTCAATTCTTAACCAATCGCCGGTCTATCATTGACAAGTTCAGGGTCATATGCGATTGACTTGTCAAGTTGGCGGGTCATACCAGGATTACCTGGGCGGAGTGACTTACTTAATGAAGGCAGGTTAACCCAGGGTTTTAGGTGTATATACCAGGCTTCCAAGCTGCGGCTTGATAGCCTATTGCAAGTGTAGATTTCTTTGTTCATTGCGATAGCAAAGAATCCCCAAGCAACATTTTGAGCTGTGCTCAACGGGTGCCTATGTTTGAGTTGTTCTTGACAACACTCTTTGGCCCCTAAGTAATGGCATTGCGCCAGCCAAAAGGTGTAGCTATGGTTGAACACAACCAAGCCCCCAAGTGACTTATTGTCATGGCTTTTGAGCCAGCCAAGAGGTGTAGCTATGGTTCGAATACAACCAAGCCCCCAAGTGACTTTGTGGCATTGCGCCGATCAAGAGGTGTAGCTATGGTTCGGATACGACCAAGCCCCCAAGTGATCAATAATATGATAAGCCAATAAGGCGGAATACCCATGTTTGAACCACGCATCATGGCAACATGTCCTCTTCGGCAACCTTTAACTTTTTGCAAGGGATAAATTCTTCTTGAACCGGATATTGAGAGCGTCAAAGCTTTATGGGAGATAGTTTCCTCTTAAACTGGATTTTAAACCGGAATCTTCATTTTCAGCCGGAAATTTTCTGACGGCATTTAAACTCGAACTTGCGAGAGATTAATTCTTTTTGAACCGGAAATTCTTAAACCGGTTTTGAGAGCTTCAGAGCTTTGTGGGAGAACAGATTTCCCTTGAACCGGATTGTAAACCGGATATTTGAGAGCTTCAGTCAGACTGACTTCCCTTGAGCCAGATTTTAAGCCGGAATCCTTTCTGATGACCCGGAACTTCTTCCTTGAGCCGAGATTTTGTAACTGTCATATACTTTCTAAACCGGAAATTTTCTGACGGCCTTTAAATTTTCATCAATATAACAGTAGCCTCCGGGACCGGGTTATCTTTCCCTCCATCGTCCTAGGTTTTTTTAGATTTGCTAAAACTGGCAAGATTTGCTGAGTCATGCCATCGTAGCCCCCGAGTCTCAAGGTGACTCGAGGAGTTGGCTTGAGATTCTTCATATTTTGACCGTGATATAAACCGGCATGCATCATTGGTGTTGATAGCACGATGTGGATCCACAGAAGGTTGAGGTGACTGCGGCGGTTTATAAATGATCTGTATGAGCCGTGTCAACAACTCGGCCAATGGTTCCTTCCAACTGGCTATTTGAAGTTATCCAAACAGTAGTGGCGGCGACTTGCGCGCCTGCCCATTGAGCCATCCAGTGCAGACGGCGGTTGATAGTATATGATAATTTGCCTCCAATTTGTTGAAAGAAAAACCGGGCTACCCAAGCTGTGACTTGCTTTATATTCAATAAATAGCTCATGCAGACAGGTGCGGTCCGGTGTGTTGATGTAGACCAGGCCTCGGGGGCGGTAGCGTAAGCACTTCCGTTGAGCATGGCAGCACGGATAAATGTAGTGCAAAAATGACGATGCAATGCACTCCATATCCGTGATATAACTCTACTTCGGTGATGAATAATTGTCCCAATGTATTTTGATGACAGATGATCTCACCATGTCTGCCATGAACATGGAACAATTTGTCCTGCGTATAAAAACATTAAAGGCAGAATAATGTTTCTCAGAGAAATTAAAGTATAATGATGAAATAAATAGGGCAGATAGCACCTGGTATTTTCGTCGGATGAACGTGACGCTGGTTGCCCTTGGGACTCGATCCATGGTCTTGGTCCTCTCACAAGGGTGATTTACTTGCACATATTCCAACTGATGTGACGCCTTATCAAGCGGACCAGAGGCCTCACGAGGCTGCGCCCTTTCAATCTCGCTCGTTATCCACATGTTTTCTCTTCGGTACGGCAGCAAAGGTAATAGTTGCACCAGCCGAGACTGCTTTCGATTTTTCTTTTGTTGGACTGATCTGCTGGAAATATTACTTGAGTGGCACAGGACGCGAGGCATGTGTTGCCCTTTCTGGCTCATCTTTCCTTTCTTCGAATAACGATTGACTACGCGCTAGGCGCATATGCGTATGACAACCCGACGTAGACGTCGGTGCAATCTCCATCCAGTTGACGAAAACCAGACTGTCAAGCGACGGGGCTATACATGCGCGTCCCTCGGTAAAGCTTGGTGCAGTCTTCAACATGTTAATGTAGACTTGGAGCGGCCGGCGAGCGGGATCGATTTGACAGGGTGGCTGCAGCAGTGGAGTAAGGCAGAAACAAGGTCTCAATGGTGGTTTAGAGTCAACCAGAGGGGCGGCTTGAAGGCTCGATGCCGAGCCTTGAGCATCAAGGCAGAAGCGGAGTCGTAGCCGTAGAAGTTCAATGATGAGGCGGAGGCAATCCAGAGCAGTTTACGGGCGGCTTAGTAAGGCACGGAAGCGAGGCCGGTGACTCATCAGGGCCGGCTCAGAATAGCGGCTGTGACCCGCCGGCTGCAGCCGTAGTCAGCAACAGTGGCTCAGAGGTGCAGTGGTGGAGCCCCAGCGGAGGCCGAGTCCACGTCCGCCGCAGTGACTTGAAGATGGCTCAGTGGTGGCAGCAGAGGCAGCTGGCGGTTTATCCGCGGCAGCATGTGCGCGCGGGAGGAGCTGGGCCGGTTTGCAGCGGTAACAACTCAACGGCTGACAAGGCCATACAGACAGCTTGACGACCAACTGAACCGGTCCAGCCCGGCTGCGATGATTTCGGCCGGTGCTAGGCGTCATCCGGCTGATGCGAGCGAATCTTAAACCGCCCCCACAGCCATCCGATTCGGATGCTTCTAGCCGCAGGATCAAGCGACACTACGCAGCTCCCGTGTCAGCACCACGCAGCAGCTCCCATGGCCGCACCCATGGCTTCAGGTGACGCTGCATTCCAACCTCGCCGGAGCTTCCAACGACGGCCGCGACGCTTCACTGCTACTTCAACGGCGCTTCATTGCATCCTCACCAGAGCTCCGACGACCACCGCAACGCTTCATTGTAACCTCGCCGGAGCTCCGACGACCGCCGCAGCGCTTCATTGTAACCTCGCCGGAGCTCCGACGACCGCCGCTACGCTTCACTGCAGCTTCCACGGTGCTTCATTGCAACCTCGCCGGAGCTCCAACGACCGCCGCGACGCTTCACTGCAGCTTCCACGGTGCTTCATTGCAACCTCGCCGGCGCTTCCAATGACCGCCGCGGCGCTTCACTGCAACCTCGTCGGAGCTTCACTACAACCTCGCCGGAGCTCCAAGAACCGCCGTGGCGCTTCATTGCAACCTCGCCGGAGCTTCATTGCAACCTCAGCCGTGCTCCATGGTAGCACCCCAACGGCCGCCGGCGAAGCTTCATTGCAGCGTCACCACCACCGCGTGGCCGTGCTCCGTCGCAGCACCGCTGCCCGCCTGCCCCATCAAAGCTCCACCGCAGCAGCAGACGGGCGCCGGCGAAGCTTCACTTCAGCGCAACCCGACGGCTTCGAGGTGCTGCGGCGAATCAGGCGACCGCGATGGCGGATGTTGTGACACAACACGGCGGCGACGGCGATGCTGCGATGCAGACGCGGTGGCGGCCGTCATTCCTCTCGAATTGCAGCGGCGATGGCGCGGTGGTCGGTGTCTCCTCTCCTAACACTGATGGTTGTCCCTCACAGCAGCAGCAGTGGCGGCAGAGGAAGAAACCAAGGCCATGGCGAGCAACCGTACTAGAGAAGCCACAGACAAAGAAAGGGAATTGCGTTGTGAAAGGATAAGGATGGGTGGTTCGCGTGTGATAAGGAAATAGTGGGCGGTGGGAGGGCCCACAGGGATGCGTGGCGTGTGTAGGGAGCAGTTTACGCGAGTTGAAAATCAGCCGGTTGATTATGATCATTTTCCATGATGAAAACGGTGGCGATTTGTAAACAGGCCAAGCGAGCTCACAGGCGGGAGGCGGAGGGCGCGGCCGGCTTATCCTCGATGCGGTGGGTCAAATACAACACAACGGGTCAAGTACGAGGTGACTTAGACACAGGACGACGACGATTTGCGAGGGCATAAGGTCGGCTCAGGGTTACCACCGCAGCAGTAGACTGAACCCGACGTTGCTGCCGAGGGAGACGCCGGCTGAACCGGCGCAGAGCGGAGGGGCTCAGTGGGTCAAGCGTGCGGACACTTGAAGCGGCGTGGCTCTGACGCGGAGAATGGGAGTCCCAGCACAGCTCAGCCCCGGCGGTGACTTGATGAGACGCGGGATGAAGGAAAACGACCGTGGCAACACCGGCGAGTCGGTGAAGCAACTTGCCTGGCGGTTCGTCGCGTCCATAGATGAGAGGCTGCGAGTTGCCAATGGCTCTCCGTTCCTCGAGCGTAGCAGGTGAAGCCTGTTTCTCGAGCGTAGCCGGATCGTGTTTTGGAGCTACGGCGACGAAGGCAACCAAGGCAAGGCCGGTGTAGAGGCCGGCGTTTCACCGCGATTCAGGTGGCACGGTGGTGATGACGATTCGCCAAAACTGCTTGGAGGCCACAACGCCGGGTTAGCTTGGCGCGGTTGTAATTGAGGAGGCATCCAGCCATGCGAGACGGCGGTTTGAAGGTCCCCGGCGGCGGATTAACACAGAAGGTGAAGCCACATCAAGGCGGTTATCAGCTTGAGTCGGAGCAAAGGTAGGCCAAGGCCGTATGGCTCAGGCGCAGCCCGACGATGAGGAAGAAAAATTTGGGCCTGGGCGACTCGGCGGTGGCCGACACTGAGGCCAAAGTGGAAGACGACTTGGAGGGCAGCTCTGATGAATCTGTAGAAACGGTGAGGCGAGCCGCGCCCGATGTCGACTTGAACCGGAGACAAGTCAAGGCCTTATGGCAATTCGGAGGAAACAAGACGCGATGACGACTCATAACGGGAACAAGGCCCAACGGCGGTTCACGACAAATCTACCAAAGCGGAAGGTGAGTTCGGATCGGAAAAGGCCGCGGTGACTTGATGCTACACATGGCGGCTCAGGGCCGGCGATTCAATGGCGGCTGGCCGTGTGGTGAACCGGCGGCGGGCGCGGGGCGTCTCTTGGGCGGTTTAACACGGAGAACGGTGGAGGCGCTCCGGTGGCGGTTCGAAGGAAGCCCGTGGCGACACATCGTGGCGAATCCGGATCGCGGATGTTGACTCCCGATCGTGGTCATCTTTGTTTCTGGGTCATAGGTATCTTTACAAAATTCACCTCCGCCTCTCTTTTTCCTTGATTTTTACCTTTGCAGTTGATGGTTGAACCGTGTCGGCGACTCCGACCGTATGGTTTTTGGCGAGCTACCGACGGAAGCTTGACACGCCGATAGTGTTTGTGATTTGTGAATTCTTTTCTTGGTGACTTGCGGCAGCCATCTAATCGCAACCTTAATTTTCCTTAAATTTCCCAAACTATGAGTCTGGACCGATGAACTCGAAGCTGATGCAGATCCTTTCCAACCGGCTCGTCTTCATCCGGAAACTGCGAACTCCTCGATCCCTGAGAAAATTCCCTCCAAGAACTCAACACCACCGTGCGCGGGCCCCACGGTGGGCGCCAACTGTCATAGTTTTGTCACGGCAGATGTCCTAGTGAAAGGACTTAGTCGTGAGGCCAACACATCTATGTAGTAGCTTGAGAGGGGTTGAGTGGAATCGAGAGACGCAACACGAGACAAAGATTTAGACAGCTTCGGGCCCTGGGAAACATCATCCGGTAATAACCCTACATGATGTTTGTGGCTAGGTCTTATTATCATCATGAGGGAGACACCGTAAAACCGGCTCTTTGTGTCTAGCCCTAGAGATTGTTTCTTCTTGCTTGTCCCTCTTTGGGGAGCCTTGCCCCTCCTTATATAAGTTGAAGGGGCGGGTTACATGTAGAGTCCAACTTGGACTTAAGACTTAACTATTCTGACTTCTCTTCATGGGCTTCTTAACGTCTCGAGCTTCATAACCCCTGGCAACCCAGTTATCACTGTCTGCCGGGTTATGACTGGTGCCGGTTTATGATGGTATGCCGGTTTATGATGGTCTGCCGGTTTATGATGGTCTGCTTAGTTATCAACTAACTTAACTCCTACCGGGTTATCATTTGACTTAACTCCTGCCGGTTTACCACCTGCCTTAACACCTGCCGGTTTACCACTTGCCTTAACAGCTACCGGTTTACCACCCGCCGGTTTACCGTCCGTCTTAGCCATCTGTCTTAACTGTCAGCCGGTTTATCAACCCGCCGGTTTACCAAGTCCCAACCGGGTTATAACTCCGGCCAGATCATACCGCGGGGTATATCCCCGACAATATCCGAACGCCAAGTTTGCCATCCACGCAAAGGAGAGTCCCATCCAGACACGGGGGAAAGCCTTCCGTCTTGTATCTTCACGGCCCATCAGTCCGGCCCACGCCACATAGGCCGGACGTCCGGGGACCCCCTAATCCAGGACTCCCTCACTCATGTTGATCTCCCTAAAGAGAAGTGGTTTAAACATCACCCACCTATTAAACAAGAAATTAAAGAACCGGTACCAATAAAAGAAGAAACCATAATTTATAATGTTGATCCAGTTATTCCTTCTGCTTATATTGAGAAACCACCTTTCCCCATGAGGATAATGGAACATGCTAAATTTTAAGCTGTGTGGTTAACAAAAGGTACATTAGAACACCTAAACCCGATGAACAAATCAAAGTAGAACGTAGTATTGCTATGGTTAAAGATTTCTTGGAAGAAGATATGGATGGGCATGTTATTTACTTCTACGAAGAAGCTGCTAGAATTGCCAAACCTGATAAAAAGGATAAACATAGACCTGTTGTTGGCATGCCCGTTGTCTCAGTTAAAATAGGAGGTCACCGTTATCATGATTTATGTGACATAGGTGCTAGTGTGAGTGCCATTCCTTACACCTTATATCAAGAAATTATGAATGGCATAGCACCCGCAGAGATAGAAGACATAGATGTTACTATTAAGCTTGCTAATAGAGACACTATATCACCAATTGGGATTGTTAGAGATGTTAAAGTCTTGTGTGGGAAAATAAAATACCCTACTGATTTTCTTGTTCTTGGTTCCCCACAAGATGACTTTTGTCCCATTATCTTTGGTAGACCTTTCTTGAACACCATTAATGCTAGAATAGACTGTGAGAAACAAACTATCGGTGTTAGTTTTGGTGATGAGTCTCATGAGTTTATTTTTTCCAAGTTTAGTAGAAAGCTTCATGAGAAAGAATTGCCTAGTAAGGATGAAATAATTGGTCTTGCTTCCATTGCTGTGCCACCTACTGATCCTTTAGAACAATATTTGCTAGACCATGAAAATGATTTTTTTACATATGCAAGAAATAAATGAAATAGATAATTTCTTTGAACAACGTCCTCTGCTTGAACACAATTTGCCTATTGAAACTCTAGGAGGTCCTCCTCCACCCAAAGGTGATCCTGTGTTTGAATTAAAACAATTGCCAGACACTTTGAATATGCTTATCTTGATGAAAAGAAGATATATCATGTTATTATTAGTGCTAAACTTTCAGAACATGAAGAAAAAAGATTATTGAAAGTTCTAAGGAAGCACTGGGTTGCTATTGGATATACTCTTGATGATTTCAAGGGCATTAGTCCCACTCTATGTCAGCACAAAATTAATATGGAACCTGATGCTAAACCCGTTGTTGATCACCACCGTCGGTTAAATCCGAAGATGAAAGAGGTAGTAAGAATGGAAATATTAAAACTTCTGGAAGCGGATATAATCTATCCCATAGCTGATAGTAGATGGGTAAGTCCTGTTCATTGTGTCCCTAAGAAAGGAGGCATTACTGTTGTTCCTAATGATAAGAATGAACTTATTCCACAAAGAATTGTTACAGGCTATAGAATGGTAATTGATTTTAGAAAATTAAACAAAGCAACTAGAAAAGATCATTACCCTCTACATTTTATTGATCAAATGCTAGAAAGATTATCCAAGCACACACATTTTTGCTTCCTCGGTGGATATTCTGTTTTTTCACAAATACCTGTTTCTCAACCTGATCAAGAAAATACCACTTTTACTTGTCCCTTTGGAACTTATGCTTATAGACGTATGCCTTTTGGTTTATGCAACGCACCTGCTACCTTTCAAAGATGTATGACTGCTATATTCTCTGACTTTTGTGAAAAGATTGTTGAGGTTTTCATGGACGACTTCTCTGTTTATGGGAAGTCTTTTGATGATTGTTTGAGCAATCTTGATCGAGTTTTGCAGAGATGTGAGCAAACAAATCTTATCTTGAATTGGGAGAAGTGCCACTTTATGGTTAATGAAGGTATTGTCTTGGGTCATAAAATTTCTGAAATAGGTATTGAATTGGACAAAGCTAAGGTTGATGCAATTGAGAAACTGCCATGTCCTAAAGATATCAAAGGTATTCGTAGTTTCTTAGGTCATGCTGGTTTCTATAGGAGATTTATCAAAGACTTTTCTAAAATTTCTAGGCCTATTATGAATCTTTTTCAAAAGGATATTCCTTTTGTTTTTGATGATGATTGTTTAGAAGCCTTTGAAACACTCACGAAAGACTTAATTTCTGCACCTATCAACCACCTGATTGGAACTTGCCTTTTGAAATTATGTGTGATGCTAGTGATTATGCTGTTGGTGTTGTTCTAGGATAAAGAGTTGATAAGAAACTGAATGTTATTCATTATACTAGAAAAACTCTAGACAGTGCTCAAAGAAACTATGCAACTACTGAAAAATAATTCTTAGCAGTGGTGTTTGCTTGTGATAAATTTAGACCTTATATTGTTGATTCAAAAGTGATTGTTCACACCGATCATGCTGCTATTAAATATCTTATGGAAAAGAAAGATGATAAACCTAGACTTATTCGATTGGTTCTCTTGCTACAAGAATTCGATTTACATATCACTGACATAGAAGGAGCTGAGAACCCCGTAGCCGATAACTTGTCTAGGCTTGAAAATGTGCCTGATGACCCACTACCTATTGATAATAGTTTTTCTGATGAGCAGTTACCTGCTATAACTGTTGCTCATAATACTCCTTGGTATGCTGACTATGCTAATTACATTGTTGCTAAATATTTACCACCTAGCTTTACTTACCAACAAGAGAAAAAATCTTCTATGATTTAAGACACTACTTTTGGGATGACCCACATATTTATAAAGAAGGAGTAGATGGTATTATTAGAAATTGTGTACATGAGCATGAATAGGGACAAATCCTACGGAAATGTCACTCTGAAGCTTATGGAGGGCATCATGTTGGAGATAGAACTGCTCACAAGGTATTGCAATCTGGATTTTATTGGCCTACCCTCTCCAAGGATGCCCGTAAGTTTGTCTTATCTTGTGATGAATGCTAAAGAATAGGTAATATCGGCAAGCGTCAAGAAATGCCTATGAATTATTCACTTGTTGTTGAACCATTTGATGTTTGGGGATTTGATTACATGGGACCTTTTCCTTCCTCTAATGGGTATACATATTTTGGTTGCTGTGATTATGTTACTAAATGGGTAGAAGCTATTCCAACCAATAGTGCTGATCACAACACCTCTATTAAAATGCTTAAGGAAGTTATTTTCCCAAGGTTTGGAGTCCCTAGATATTTAATGACTGATGGTGGTTCACACTTTATTCATGGTACTTTCCGTAAAATGCTTGCCAAGTATGATGTTAACCATAGAATTGCATCACCTTATCATCCTCAGTCTAGTGGTCAAGTTGTACTTAGCAATATAGAAATAAAAGTAATCTTGCAAAAGAGTGTCAATAGATCCCGAAAGAATTGGTCTAAGAAATTAGATGATGCACTTTGGGCTTATAGAACAGCATATAAAAATCCTATGGGTATGTCTCCTTATAAAATGGTTTATGGAAAAGCTTGTCATTTGCCTCTTGAGTTAGAACATAAAGCATATTGGGAAATCAAAGAACTCAATTATGATTTCAAACTTGCCACTTAAAAGAGGTTATTTGATATTAGCTCATTAGATGAATGGAGAACCCAAGCTTATGAAAATGCAAAAGATGGCATGACAAGAGAATCCAAAAGCGTGAGTTTAAAGTCGGAGAATATGTTCTTTTGTACAACTCTCGTTTCAGATTCTTTGCAGGTAAATTCCTCTCAAAATGGGAAGGCCCATATGTTATCGAGGAGGTTTATCCTGGAGCCATCAAAATAAATAATGCTGAAGGTACTAACCTGAAGGTTGTCAATGGGCAACACATAAAACATTATATCTCAGGTACGCCCATTAATGTTGAAAGTAATATTATCCAAACTTTGACACCGGAAGAACACGTAAAAGAGTCCTTCTGGAATACTCCAGAATCGTGAAAATAAGGAGGTACATGATACGGTAAGTAAACGGACTCCGAAATATCCGCAAAAATATTTTTTGTCAGTTTTGGAATATTTAGAAAAATAGGAAAATAAGAAACTTCTAGGAAGCGTACCCTGGTGGGCACAAGACACCAGGGCAAGCCCGCGCCCAGGTGGGTTGTGCCCACCTGGGACACCTTCCGGGCTCCGTTTTTCTACAGTTTGCTTGTTCCCCAAGATAAAAAATCTTTATATACTCCCCGAACCTGTTGATCACCGTATTGCGGAGAAATCCTCTGTTATGTTTTCTTGCTGTTTTCGGTCAGATGTATCAAGCCAGGCATCATGTCTTCCTCCTCCAACAACATGGAAGAAGATGCTTGGTTGATGAAGATCGAGCTGAAGAGGGAGGAGCCCACGGACGCCGTCAAGGGAGACAAGGGCATGGAGGCTACCGATCCACCCTCGGTGGCAGAACAAGCACTGCCGGCCGAGAACGAAGAAGAAGATATCCTTAAGCCTTACCTTGCTCATCTTACCCCTACTGAGATTGAAGCCTTTCGCATCATTGAAACAGTTCACATGCAAAATAAGTATCTCACTCGTGAAAATATTCTGCATCAAGAGCATATCATCCACCTCCGGAGCGTCATCCGTCGATTGGAGAATCTCTTGATCCTTATGGATAGGATCGCTTCATCACCACCACCATCTTCTTCACCACCAAAGGAAAATCGAGTATCGGGTATGGGCACTCCCTTGGCTTTCGCCAAGCTTGGGGAAGGTGCCCCGGTATCGTATCATCCCCACTATCTTTTTGCTTTTACTTATTTTAGTTCGATCTTTTGCTTTAGATGAATAAAAGTTTAGTTTGATCCTTTCTGCTTTGAGAGTTTGTTTAGTGATCTATCATTGTAATCGTGTGCAAGATATATAATAAAGTTTAAGTTTGAGTTTTTGCTTTCTTTACTTTCTTGTTGCAATTAAAAAGAAAGGAAATAAACAAAAGGAAATGAAATAAACAAAAGAAAGGAAATAAATCAAGAAGATCATATACTAATCTTATGGTAGGTGATGGCACCACATAAGGAAAAGTATAAGTAGAAAATTTTATTAGAGATTGACAAACATAGCATTAGTCAATGATGCAACTCAAGAAATAATTAATAAGCAAAGAGAAGATTCACATATAAATATACTATCCTATTTAAATCTTTTGTGATTGTGAGCCCCCATAAAAATATTATATGCCAAAATCTTTTGTAATGATTTATGTTTGTTCATATTCACATAGAAGTCATATTGTCATAGATCCTTTAACATGTGGTGCTTGCCCCCTATCTTTGCTAGCCAAAACTTCCGCACTAAGTAGAGATACTACTTGTGCATCCAAAAACCCTTAAACTCAAATCTTATTTTAAAGTGTCCACCATACCTACCTAGGGATTGAGCAAGATCCCTCAAGTAAGTTGTCATTGGTGCAAAAAGGCAATAAAAATTGCTTCTAAATGTGTGAGATCATTTCGTGTAAGATAAAGTTGAGCGTTGCACGAACTTGTGATGGTGAAGAATAAAAGCGACATACTGCATAATAAAGGTCGTTATCACAAGGGGCAATGCAACGTGATGTTCTTTTGCACTAAGGGTTTGAGCATACAAACAAATAAGCGCATGGCAACCTCTGCTTCCCTCTGCGAAGGGCCTATCTTTTACTTTTATGTATTTACTTTTATGCAAAGAGTCAAAGTTTTCTCTCTATTCCTTTTTATTTTCTCCTTTGGCAAGCATCATGTGGTGAGGAAAGATCTAGGCACATATGTCCAGTTAAATATGGGTGGCATGAGTTATTATTGTTGACATCACCCTTGAGATGAATACGCCGGGAGGCGAAACTATAAGCCCCTATCTTCCTATGTGTCCGGTTGAAACGTTTTGCTCATGTGTATGCGGTGAGTGTTAGCAATCATAGAAGACTATATGATGGTTGAGTATGTGGACTTGCCTAAAGGCTCCGATATGTGACCCTTCCTGAAAAGATGATGAATTGTAGTTGCAAAGTTGACTGAGAACATAGTTTGTTGGTTTCTAATAGAGTTTTTGCTTTATACTTCGATTGTGTGATGAACTGTTACTTATTCGTGAGAACTATATGATAAAAGTTCTATGACAAAAGCCTTATGTTTAATTTTGTTGCTGTTATAATAATGAACATGATGCTTCTATGTTCGTATTTTGGTTTTATCGACACCTCTCTCTCTAAGCATGTGGACATGTTTTTGATTTCGGTTTTCGCTTGAGGACAAGCGAGGTCTAAGCTTGGGGGAGTTGATACGTCCATTTTGCATCATGTTTTCCTACTATTATTTATGATTTTTTTCCATAATAATGCTTTTTGGAGTAATTCTACTGCCCTTTCTCTCATAATATGCAAGGTATACACAAAGAGGGAGAATTCCGGCAGCTGGAAATCTGGACCTGGAAAAGCTACGTAAGGCCACCTATTCTGCACAACTCCAAACAAGCTGAAACTTCATGGAGATTTTTTTATAAAATATATGATGAATATTGGAGCAAATAACTACCAAAGGGGGCCCACCAGGTGGGCACAGCCCACCTGGGCGCGCCAGGGAGCCCAGACACGCCCTGGTGGGTTGTGCTCACCCAGGCCCACCTCCGGTGCCCATCTTCTGGTATATAAGTCATTTTGACCTAGAAAAAAAATAAGGGAGGACTTTCGAGATGGAGCACCGCCGTCTCGAGGTGGAACTTGGGCAGGAGCACTTTTGCCCTCCGGCGGAGTGATTCCGCTGGGGGAACTTCCCTCCCGGAGGGAGAAATCATCGTCATCATCATCACCAACAACTCTCCCATCTTGGGGAGGGCTATCGCCATCAACATCTTCAACAGCACCATCTCATCTCAAACCCTAGTTCATCCCTTGTGTTCAATCTTGTTAGTGAAATTATAGATTGGTGCTTGTGGGTGACTAGTAGTGTTGATTACATCTTGTAGTTGATTACTATATGGTTTATTTGGGGGAAGATTATATGTTCAGATCCAATATGCTATTTAATACCCATATGATCTTGAGCATGATTATCATTTGTGAGCAGTTACTTTTGTTCTTGAGGTCACGGGAGAAATCATGTTGCAAATAATCATGTGAACTTGATATGTGTTTGATATTTTGATAGTATGTATGTTGTGATTCCCTTAGTGGTGTCATGTGAACGTCGACTACACTTCACCATATTTGGGCCTAAGGGAATGCATTGTGGAGTAGCAATTAGATGATGGGTTGCGAGAGTGACAGAAGCTTAAACCCCAGTTTATGCGTTATTCCGTAAGGGACCGATTGGATCCAAAAGTTTAATGCTATGGTTAGAATTTATTCTTAATACTTTTCTCGTAGTTGCGGATGCTTGCGGGAGGGTTAATCATAAGTAGGAGGTTTGTTCAAGTAAGAAAATCACCTAAGCACCGGTCCACCCACATATCAAATTATTAAAGTAGCGAACACAAATCGAACCAACATGGTGAAAGTGACTAGATGAAATTCCAGTGTACCCTCAAGAACGCTTTGCTTATCATAAGAGACCGTTTTGGCCTGTCCTTTGCCTCGAAAATATTGGGCTACCTTGCTGCACTTTTGTTACTACTATCGTTACTTGCTCGTTACAAATTATCTTGTTATCAAACTACTCTGCTACTTACAATTTCAGCACTTGCAGACATTACCTTGCTGAAAACCACTTGTCATTTCCTTCTGCTCCTCGTTGGGTTCGACACTCTTACTTATCGAAAAGAGCTACAATTGATCCCCTATACTTGGGGGTCATCAGTATGGAGATACCGACGATCGAATATCGGGCAAGTAACATACCGACAGACAAAGGGAACAACGTATGTTGTCATAAATGTTCGACCGATAAAGATCTTCGTAGAATATGTAGCAACCAATATAGGAATCTAGGTCTCGCTATTGGTTATTGACCGAAGAAGCATCCCGGTCATGTCTACATCATTCTCGAACCCATAGGGTCCGCACGCTTAACGTTCGTAGATGATATAGTATTATATGAGTTGTGTGAGTTGGTGACCATATGTTGTTCGGAGTCCCAGATGAGATCACAGACATGACGAGGAGCTCCAGAATGGTCCGAAGGTAAAGATTGATATATATGAAGAAGCTATTTGGTCACGGGAAAGGTTTCGTAATGTACCAGGTTTTATCGGAGTATCGAAAGGGGTTTCGAGAGGCCACCTGCACTTGGTGGGCCTCATGGGCCAAAGGAGGGAGGCGCACCAGCCCACTAAGGGGCTAGGCGCACTCTACCTCCCTTGGCCATGATCCAAGGTAGGAAAGGGGGGCACAAAGGCAGGGCAGCCACCGGCCCCTCCCCTTCCATTTCCTCCACCCCTAAATAAGGAAAGGGGGAGGCGCCTAGGGCAGGAGCCCAGGGCGGCCGCCGGCCACCTTGGGGTGCCCCTAGGGCTGCCTCCCCTCCCCCTTGACCTATATATATATATATGTGTGTGTGTGTGTGTGTGTGTGTGTGTGTGAGGAGGGAGAGGGGCAACACAGACCATGATTCCAAGCCGTGTGCGGCACCCCTCTCCCTCTAGTTCGTCTTCGGTCATAATTTTCGTAGTGCTCGACGAAGCCCTGCGGAGATAGTTACACCACCCCGTCACCACGCCGTTGTGCTGCCGGAACTCATCTACTACTTCGCCAGTCTTGCTGGATCAAGAAGGCGAGGACGTCGTCGAGCTGAACGTGTGCTGAACGCGGAGGTGTCGTACATTCGGTACTTGATCGGTTGGATCGTGAAGGTGTACGACTACATCAACCGCGTTGATAAATGCTTCCGCTAAACGGTCTACGAGGGTACATAGACATACTCTCCCCTCTCGTAGCTATGCATCTCCATGGATAGATCTTGCGTGTGTGTAGATTTTTGTTTTGTTTTCCATGCAACGTTCCCTAACATCTATAGCTAATACTCCACTCTAAGTCTGATATCCAACATGCAACATGCACCTCAAAGTATTAAGTAAAAATAAAGCATTGCATTAAGTAAGATGACGTAACATTGATAGTATATTCGTTTTACCTCTAGTTCATCACTAAGACAACATGCAACTATCGTTTTACCCTTATGACAGTAACACACCACAAACATTTTTTTGTTCTATCATAGAGATAGGTTACTTGTAAGGTTAAATCTGACAAACATACACAACTCCCACTTAGAGATCAATCATCTAAACAAGGCCAATGAAAATACTAATAGATCAAAAATAATATACATGTATAAACCATGCATCAAAGAACCTGAAGAAACGAAATAAAAGTCCATATGTAATATGATCATAAAGTGACAATTCATCACACTGCAAGAAACATACTGAATTACATCAGATTGATCACAGTCATGCAGGCAGCTCATATGATCTTTATATTGAAGGACGGGAGAGAGAGGAGATGCCACATAGCTATTGTTATGGACCCATAGTCCAAGAGGACTACTCACACATAATCATCGTAGTAACAAATGTAGAAAACTTTGGTAGAAATATCAAAGCTATTATTGCCGCGACCTTCACCACCATGGTAGTTGGATCAAGATGTGATGAGAGGAGAGGAAGGGCTTGTTGTCCATTTATGTAGCTTGGGTTCTAACTTGTGTATGTTCTCCCTCCGATCCTTTTTAGTCTGCATATAAGTTTTATTCCGAAGTCAAAGTATCTCTACTTTGACCAAACTTATAGGAACAAGTATCAACATTCACAATGCCAAATCAATATTATTAGATTCATTATGAAATGTGGTTTCATACTATATATATTTGATATTGTATATGTTGATATTTTTTAATATAAATTTGATCAAACTTTCCAAAGTTTGACTTGGCACAAATATAATACGTGGAGTAAAAAGGACCAGAGGAAGTACAAGGATTTGCAGCATTTAATTCATAGATTGCTTCTGATACGCATGTTGGTTTTTGGATACCATGAAGTTAGTGAACATTTATGTGCATATATCCTTACTATGAGATCTGGTACTTTGTGAAATAAATGTGCATATATCTTCTCATGGTGACATCTCTACGTTGGCTAGTAAATATCCACGAGAAATGTTCATCAGGGGTCTTTGTACTTTTGAAGTGGTGTTCCATGAGTCTAAACTGGAGTTTGAGTAGGGAACCCCAAGTGAACACTTCAAAGTTTTGTTGGTTGAGGCAACAAATCAACATGGAAAATGCAAATATCGAAGATCATACTATATCTGTAATCTTTGTTAGCAATCTTTCTTGCCTATCTCCTAACACAAATGAATTTGTAGACAAAATCCATAGATATATTTGATGATTTTTTGGGAAACCCAATAGCACACCTATCTATTCATATAGAAAAAAGGAGTTATGCAGTTAATTAGGGAATAATGGGCCAAAATCATGTAGAATGGGCGCGAAGCCTCACCGGTATCTAAATGTGTCCGAAGGCGGTGAACAAGTGCACCACCGCACACACCAACACACCAAACAAATGTCGTAGAAGAAAAGTTTCCATTTTGCCTGCTAGTTGGTGCATTTTTATTTGAACTACATTTTGTACCAAATCATGTAAACTTACAATAATTAATGCATGGATGTGTGCATTACTCGATGCAAAGGTCGAAGTTCTTTCTCGCTTATAAGAAAAACAACAGCAACAACACAGGGATGGTTAAATTTTTCTGTCGACATATGGTTTGTCTTTTCAGCTATAAAAGCTTCAGTTTGTGCTACTGCAATGGTATATTGGTATCGGATAATATGGTTTACTTTATTTCATTTCTCACTATCTGGCCAGCTTTTGTTAGAGAGATATTTTTATTGTCATAAACTCAAATCTCAGGTACACTTCAGTCAGATCATCATTTCCGGTGGCGGCGGCTCCTCTGGCTCTTCCGGTGGCTCACCACACTTCTTAGTACACATGCAGTGACGTTCTACAATGCCGTGGCAATACCCTCCGGTGAAGTTCTCAGTGAGGCAGATGGCGACACAGTTGTCGTTATGGGTGCACCGCCCTTTAAAAGTTCGGCTATGCTGCTTGCACAACTCGGCCTCTGCACCTACTCAACCAATCAATCAACAACCGCATGAAACTTGCCAGTTTAGCTAACACACTATTCTTGCCCACGACTACATATTTTTGAAGTAGTACAACAGAGGTGCTAAAGAGTAGAGAAGATATCTTGTTGAATGGACTCACCCAAGGTAAGAAAGAGCAAGACCAAAGGTATTGCTGTGACCTTGGCCTCCATGGTGTTGGATCGAGATGTGATGAGAGGAGGAAGGGCTCAGTGTCCATTTATATAGCTTGGGGCTCTAACTTTCTATGTACGAGGAGTGAGTAGCATTTAATTCACAGATTGCTTCCGAAATGGGTACGCATGTTGGTTTTTGGATACAATGAAGTTAATGAACATTTATCTGCATATATCCTTGCTACAAGATCTGGTACTGTGTGAAATAAATGTGCATATCTTTTCCTGGCGACATCTCTGTGCTGGCCAGTAAATATCCATGAGAAAAGTTCATTGGAGGTCTTTATACTATACTTTCGAAGTTGTGTTCGGTGAATCTCTAAGGCGAAGTTTCAGTAGGGAACTCCGAGGTGAACACTTTAAAATTTTGTTGGTTCATGCACCAAATCGAGATAAAAAACGCAAATTGCAAAGATCATACTTTATCTGTAATCTTTGTTCATAATCTTCTCTATCTCCTAACACAAAAGGAATCAGTAGTCAAAACTCCATAGAAATATTTGGTGATTTTTTTGGAAAATCCAACACTACCACTACCTATTGATATAGAAAATATATTAAAAAAATTCACCGTAGAACAATTGTTGTACTGTAAAATATATTAAATTTTATGTACAAAAAAGGCCAAAAGCCAAATAAAGAGAATACAAATCAACCAACACCGGTTCTAGGTAACATGATTTAAAAAAATTAGAGGTGATTCACAATCCAGGTCTTGAAGGCCTCTTGACTACTCTCTTTGATTAATGCACACTTTCTCTAGGTCTTGTCTTCGGAGTTCTTTCCAAGGGTTGATACTTGGAGCAATGCCTTTGAAAATCCAGTTATTCCTTTGGATCCAGATGTTCCAGCACCCTATGACAATGGTGTCCATATGAAATTCTGGTGGAAGAATAGAGGCTGCAAGCTGAATATCAAACAGAACTGAGGTGCTCCTTTTTCTAGGTGGGGTGATGAAGTCCTGGCAATACAAAACAAAAGGACAGTCCCAGAGGTGCATGGCCGATTCAACACAACCAAAATAATATGGAATGGGCATGAAGCCCCACCAGTCTCGAGAAGTGTCCGAAAGCGACTAACAAACACACCATCCCACACACCAACGCACCAAACAAATGCCGAGAAGAAAAAACCGCAGTTGAATCATATCATCGACACATCGCCCACCACTACAAAAAAATACACATCTGTGATGATACGTGTCTGTCATTGTAGGTCACGTTTTCTGTCATGCATGTACATCCATGATGATTTTATGACAGAATCAAGATAGTCATATCTGTGCTGTCGTAGAAGTGTTCCATGACATTACCAAAGTTACCATCATGGAAGTGTCCACTTCCATGACGATAAATCGCGTGTCATAGAATTGCTTTCATCAAGGGTAACCAACATGTGGCATCCATCGTAACGGGTTGCCGTTAAGCTATCGGGTTCCGGTTTGGATCCGATAACCCGTTAACAGCCCGGACCAATGGGGATTTTCCACGTGTAAAATTCTGAATGACCAGAGGAACCACGTGTCGGCTCACCGTTGGGACATATGTCATCCACTCATTGGACCCAAGGCGCCTATGATACATCGGCACGTGGCACCGCTCAACAGAGGCCCATTCCGGTGAAAAGTCTGGCTCGTTTGAATTGGTCAAAAGGTAGCGGGCCGGCCCACGGAAAGCCTGTTAACGGCCTGTTCGCATATAGCCCGTTTACAGCCTGCTAAGTCACGACCCGTTACGGCCTATCCGAATTAGGCCCAGTAGCGTCATCTGGGTCGTCCAATATTATTCCAGCCCGTTATAACTTACGGCTCATGTATGGCCCATGATGTCTTTCGGCCCATATGAGGCCTTTGTAACTCTTGGCCCATTAACGACCCATGGTGAAACTGGCTCGTAATGAACAGTGTATCACTTTATACCCATTAACGACCCGTTATTTCGTCGGTCGTTTCCAGCCCGTGTTAACTTTCGGCCTTCTAAGGGCCGATTTATTCTGGGGCTCATTTCCAGAATTCGATTACGTACGGTCCATTACTGGCATGTTCCGCTTGTGGGCCAAATTCAGCCCATGGTTACAGTTGGCCTGTTTGTGGCCTGTTAACCAGTTGGGCTGTTTTCATAGCTTCATCAAATACGGCCTATTAACGGCCCGTTATGGTCGGGCCATAAAACAGACGATTTCCACTCTAGCTTGTTTACGGGCCATTTTGTGGACCATTTTTGGTCCACGAATAGTATGTCCCATGTTTGGCGAAATGATTATACGACCCATAGAAGGCCCATAGATGAGACGACCCATAGAAGGCCCATGGATCCTACGGCCCATAGAAGGCCCATGGATCCTATGGCCCGTAGAAGGCCCATGGATCGTACAACCCGTGGAGGGCCATGGTCACTACAGCAGGTAGCAGGACGATGGTTACAATAGTCCGTGTGTTGCCATGGTTATTGTGGCCTAGTTATAAAAATAGTTTATTGTGGCCACTGGAAAAACGCGGAAAAAGAACTGCAGTGACTACAAGCAAACAACTAAACAAGACAATAAGGAACTAAATAAGCAAGCAACTAACGCTAATCTATTACGGCTATTACACATATTACATCCACTGGGCATCAAAGTTCGCCACCGGTGCAAATATAGGAAACAAAGCAGCATATTACATACACTGGCCGTCTAAATTGGCCACCAGTGCAAATAAACGAGGCAGCAAAACAAGTCCATAACAGAAACAACTTCAGAAGAGCTCAAGAAACATTATCCTGGGTATCCACCATGCTGGCAATAAGCTTAGCAATCTTATTAGCTTTGTCCTGTTTGGCGCTAAAATCATCCAATGCTTGTTGTTGCACCAGAAAGTATGCATATGAATGCTCGAGGGACTTCTGCAGTCCTTCGGCTTCTTGTCGCAACACAACTGATCGATGTCTTTCAGCTTGTAGTTGAGACTCAAGAAACTGAATTGATTCAGATAGTGAGTTTGAATAGCTTGTGCCAGCGGTAGTGGCCAGTAACTCGAACACTAAACCAAAATAGGACTTTGGGGTCATCTCAGTGTCTTTAGTTTTCCTTAGATGTTTTATCAGCTTTGTTTGAGACCAACAAGGATGTCTCACTATCCTGAACCTTATCTACATTACTTCCTTTACCATTGCTTAATAAGGCACTCTTCCCCAATATTCTGTCAGCATTCTAAAAGGAGAAACAAGCAGACACATAACAGGCTAGCATGTACTAGTATATGAAACTCATTTCGGTGAACCAGTTCATTAGTAAGGTGGACATGATTAAACTACCAAGTCTTCTATTGCCAAGTAGTACATCATAAAAGCATAAAACAAACATATATCTATGTCCTATGGTCACTGCATTGTCTTGCCAAATCAAAATAGAGACACGGTTCGGTCAAGACAAAGCAGCACTGAAAGAATACAAAGCGTGGGAAACAACACGACACAACAAGATTTCAGATGGGTACCACGGGTCTACATGTACAACAACACTATTAGCTCTGTTGTGATGCTAGTAATGTCCATGATATGAGAAGTCAATTGTATACACAATTGAAATTGAAATCAATGGAGCTATTTATAAGAGCAAACCTGTTAAAGAAACATGTGTAAACATACTATTGTGCCATTGGAGGTTCAATTGGATCCTTCAATTTAAAGATAAGTTTGTATGAGTACATACAATGATACAAGAGCAAAGCAGTATGCACGATAGCAATGGAATCTTAAATGAGAACAATTGTTCTTTAGGTTTAAGCACTTGTTCTACATGAAAAGAGTACAGTAAGACGCAAGAATATAGGACTTCAAAATAAAAAATGAGCTCATAGACCTTACCACATTCTTGGTTCGGGACCAGTATGGAGCAAGGCGTTCCCAGTCATCGTCCAGTAAATGTATCTCAAGAGAACGTCATAGAATTTGATGAGTTTCTTTGCCAGTGAAGTGCATTTTCTTCAGGTAATTCCGATACTGCCACCAATCATTCTTGAAGATAGCAGAGGTATTAGCACAGTTTACCTCATCCTGAGATTCCAAATCGGTCCTTCTCTATAGAGAAAAATGGGAAATTTGCTGTATTATAACCATCATGGAGGAAGAATGTATGGGACAAAGCAAAGTAATTCCCATGAATAACATTACTTACACATAACTCCTGGAGAAACACCTGCATTTGGCATTTTTCTTCATCTTTAGTATAATATTCCCATGATGGAAAGATACGCACATAGGATTTAACAACAACAAATTCGATAGATGCTAAACTACGAATGGATGGTTGTGCTTCCTCCATAGGAATAGGTGTACTAACTGGTGGAGTTGGGGTTCGCCGTGGTAGTACTGGCGCTTTGGGCACTGGAGCTGCCTTACTAACTGTTCTTGTTTGGGAGCTCTGTGGTGGAGATGGTGCTGTGTCAACAGGAACTGGGTTACTATCTGCTGGGGTTGGGGTTAGATTGGGTGAAGCTGGTTCTCTGTCCATCGTAGCAGGGGTACAATCTGCGAGAGTCTGGGGTATGTGTGGTAGGGCTGGTTCTCGTGCATGTACAACCGGGGTGCTATCTCCACCAAGAGGTAGCACTGTTTTATTTGAAGACCGTGTTTTTACTCCGCTAGATACTACCATCACCCGCTCCAATTCAAATGGCTGATAAACAGGAAACATAGTTGAATGTACAGACATTATATGAGAGACGGATGCAATAGATAGTGTGGAAAAAAGAGGGCATGAAATAGTTGACACGTATATTGTTTAACTAAAAAGGATAGCATGACATAATTTCACATATATGATGTCTATCTAAACTGGATAGCATAGCATGACATAATTCAAAGATATGATGACTAACTAATCAGGATGGCATCAGATAATTATATGATGTCTTTAGTAAGCGGGTTTGCATGACATAATTCACATACATGTTATCTAAGTAATCAGGATCACATGATTTAATTCACATATGTGATTTACATGCTAAGCAGAGGGCATTCGCATATATGATGTCTGAACTAAGAACATGGTGTTGAATATTGTGTATATGATGTCTAAACTATGCAATGCAAGACACCATATGCATGATATGAGCAGTATAACCATGCCAAGTTAGAGCATACACCTCGGTGGGGGAATAGGACTGGTCATCTGTCTCCGAATCCATCTCTGAGGAGCTATCGGGACCCACCAAGAGATCTGCTTCGACAGGTAGCATTGTCTGCTCTGAAGACCTTGTTTTCACTCCTGATTTTTCCATTACCCACTCAAATAGATGATTCACAGGAAGAGTAGTTTAATGTACAAACATTGTTGACAAATGGAAATGTAATGAAGAAAAGGATGGGCAAGATATCATTCAAATATATGATGCCTGGTTAAACAGGATGGCATTGCATATTTCACATATATTATGGCTGGCTAAAAGAGATGAGACTGCATAATTCCCATATATGATATAGAAACTAAACAGGTGGCATTACAGAACATGTCTAAACTAAGCAGATGACATATATGATGTCAAAAGTAGGCACTACAAGGCAACATATGCATGATATGACCAACATCATCATGCCAAGTTAGAGCAAACACCTTGGGGGGTAAATAGGAGTGGTCAGCTGCATCTGAATCCGCCTCAGAACATATATCTTCCTCTGGATTACAATAATGAGAGGGGGGAGGGTTTGCCATTGAAGCCACCATGGAGCGATGTCTGCATGACATTGTATTGCCGCGCAAAACTCTTCTCTTTTTCTCTACATGTTCAGCATGACTGTGTACAATATCTGACAAGCATACGAAAAAATATAGTGAGATTATGTAAGGAGAGCATGCAGAAATCTAGAGTGATGGTAACAACCAGTGGATGGATCCAAAAATAATGATAGCAGGCTAATGATAGCTTTAATTTAATAAAAAGACAGATGATGTTGCTTTACTATTTGTTTCCCACCCAAGATGAACAACATAGGCATACTATAGGTGGACCAGATAATAGACAGAGATACTATTCATAGCTGCCTCGATATGTGCCTCGTAAGTAATTTTAAAACTCAAGTTTGAACATTAATTTGGACCTGACTTGGAGTCTAAGAGGTGATCAAGACGATAAAGTAGCAGGTAATATTAAGCAATGCATAACATAAGCAGAAACAAAAGAGTGCGACCTCTCTTGTGGACTCGTGTACTCCTCAGGTTCATTTGCCGAGTCGATGATGGTGATGCAGTTACGCTGGGTGCCGGCGGCAGGGAAGGAGATCTGAGGTGGCGAAAGACGGTCAGGAGTCGTGATGTCTGGTTTGGTGGATGCTTCTGTCGATGGAGCAGCTCAGGTGAGGTGGATGACGTCGCGGCAGGAGCAGGACAAACCACACAAAGTTTTCTTCGACACCTACCTGTAACTGAAGTAATTCTGTAAGGGATCCTTTGGCTTGCAGGATTCTAAAAACGTAGGGATAGGAAAAACACTGGAATAGGATAGGAATGCACGTGGGAAACAGAGCATTTGTAAACACATGATTTCTGTCAACTTGGGTGTTTGGTTCACAGGAATTGGAAGAGCAGAGGAATGGAAAGAAACATGGCTAAATTAAAGTGAAACCATATGAAGGCGTGTACAATTAGAATGTTATTCTGCCACTAATGCACTTGGTCTTGTTTTCATGCATAGGATTTTGAAAAGTAGGTCTAGGTGGATGCATGCATAGGATTTTGAAAAGTAGGTCTAGGTGGATGTTTTGCTCCATTCCTTTCAACAAAAGGCATGAATAATTGAATAGTAGAGTGCCATAGGAAAATTTCCTATTGCTATGTTTTTCCTTAAGTATTTCCTTTGAACCAAAATAGCCCTAATGGATTGACATGAATGTAGAGTAATAAGTGATGCGATAAGTGTACAACCTCTTTGCCATAGCCGTGTCGACCTCAGCATCATTGGGTTGGTCGCTGAAGAAGTTGAGGCAGAGGTGGCTGTCAGAGGTGTGGAGGAAGATCTGAGGAATCTGTAGACGACGTCGAGGGCACTGCTCTGTTGTGATGGATGGTTCCGTCGTTGGAGCAGCTCCGGCGAGCCGTAAGACGTCGAGGCTGAAGCGGTACAAGACAAACATCGTTAATCTCAAGTGGGATTCTAATAGCATCTCCAATAGATGATGTAAAATACATTACCAAAAAGTGATAGATGTAAAATCTACATCACCAAAAAACACCTGACTACAATAGATGAGGTAAAAACTGTTGACTCTGAATTTAACTGTCGACACTGAAATTTACTGTGGAATCTGAATGTTACTGTCGAAACTGAACGCACTGGTAGCAGAGAGACACTTCACTTGTAGTTTAGGCCGCTCGAGCACTAGTAGTAGAGAAATAGTGATCTAAATCAGCAGGCGATCGACGAGGAACACAGTAGCAGATAGCAGCCGGAGCAGCAGTGCCTGGAGGAGCAGCAACTAGTGCTAGAGTAGCAACTCGTGTAGCTGCAGCAGCCCGTGTACCAGCATCTGTAGCGCGATCGAGAGCAAGAGCAGAGCTGCAACACAAGCGAGGGAGAGACCAGAGCAGCAGCACGAGCGAGGGGGAGAGCAGAGCAGCAACGCGAGCGAGCAAGAGCCGGAGCAGCAGCAGTGCGAGCGAGCGAGAGCCGGAGCAGCAGCAGCATCGCGAGCGAGGGCTGGAGCAGCAGCTGCTGCATGAGCGAGCGAGAGCCAGAGCAGTAGCAGCAACGCGAGCGAGCGGGAGCCGGAGAAGCAGCAGCAGCAGTGCGATTGAGCGAGAGCCGAAGCGGCAGAAGTAGATCCGGCTGGTATGGCCGCCACCGCCGAAGGGGCCTCGCACTAGGGGAGAGCCTCCATGGAGATGTCGCCCGCGGCGCTGGCTTCGAGGTAGCCGCGCCATGGGGGTGCGAGATGGAGCACCGTCGGCGCCGGGAGTTCGAGTTAAGGAGAAGGTGCGATGCGATGAGTGTACAACCTCTCTGGTGGCACCGAGTAGGCCTCGGATTTGTCCAAGGAGTCGGTGAGGATGCTGCGGTTCCGGTGGAGAAGGTTAAGGTAGCATTGTGGGGATGGAGCAGCCGCGATAGACGAGGCGATCGTCGAAGCAGCTCCTTGGAGGTGGAGGACGAGGCGGCTGAACCGGCGGGACCACGAGATGGACGACGGTTCCTCATCCGGGTAGGTGGATGAGGGACGTCGAGCTGTTGCGGCGGACGACATCGTCGGGGAAGAGGCTCCGGCTGGGCAGCGGTGAGGTGGCGGATGGAGGAGGGTTGGGTTTTGCGTCTGGAGCAGAGAGGTTATGGCGGTCTGGGATTTCGAATGACGAAAAGGAGGCGATGGGAGGGGGGAACCATGACTTAGGGACGCGCTTGTCCAAAATGTAGGGTGTGTTACAAAAGTACCCCCACCGATTTGAACTAGCAGCCCTTTCGGCTTAGGGTTAGAAGGGGGATTTCGTGTGTCGGGATTTGGCAGCTGGAGGGAATTTTTGCGCGCGTTGTAGTTTCGGGATAGCAAGGCGTGGGTTGTGAAGGTGCGAGTTTTGGGAGCACAATATCTGAATTTTCGGGATATAACAAGGCGCGGGTTGAATTTTAGGGACAAGCCTAACGTGTAATATTGTACGTACCAAATCAATTCGCACTTCCCTCAACGAAAAAAATGAAAAAAAAACTATTCACACCACACAAAGAGAGAGTCTTGTCCCGTTTTACTATTCAAATGCTATTCAAAGCTATGAATCCATGTTATGTCCAATTAAATTTTTCACTGGCTGTATAATGCATGTAACCTACTCATACCAACATTTTAGTGCATTCCAAATGTCTATACTAGCGCTAATTTGAACTAAATTTGAATTCGTTTCTCTGTTTGAATAAGAATCTACAATCATGATAGTTGCCAACTTAAACCATCATTCGTGTATTACCTTAACACCACACCATGTAATTACTATGGAGATAGATATGAACTATGTGTACTATATGAACTCGAATTCAAATTTTTGAATACACTTGATGTTGATTCCAAATAATAGTACATTTGATGTACTAACTAGATATTCATAATCTAAACCATGTTCCAAATGTACACCGTGTTTATCACACAAAGTATAGTGCCCCGCCCCCTACATTATGACAAGTATTTAGCCCTGAGATGTAAAAGCCGCACATTATCCCAAATTATAATTAGTGTTCTACATTATGATATCTTCTTCAAATAGCCGAATCCACTTTTTTATAATGAATTATGATCTCTGTTTGTCTTTTACACCTTCACGATAATCTTCTCTTTGTAGCTAGCTAGCGCTAACTTTCTATCATGCATGCACCTTCCCGCCCCCTGTCACCCTCCCTCAGCGTCCACTCCATCGCGCACATTCGTTATTTCTCTTTAGGTCGTTCACCCATGGTGTGTGTAGGCCCCCCGGCTCCTTCTTTTCGGAACACACCGGTCGATATACCTCTCTAGCCAAGTGTGCCTACCACAAACACACACTTCCCCTCTTCTCTTCTCACCGTCCATGCCCACTATGTCCAATATGGTTCCATGCAGGTGCACACTCCCACCCCTCTTTTCACCGATCTCATACTCGCACACTCCTCCCCCTCGACATAGTAGGCCTCTCGCATCACCTCCTAGCCGCACCCCTCTCCCCCTGTCTGTCTCTCCGGACCGTATTTGCTTCTAACACATGCATGCATGTATACATACCGATCTCCCTACATATAGCTAGGTCGACTATAATTATTTTTCCCCATGCACTGATCGACTTACCTCACTAGTTATGTCTCTCCCTTTCTCGGACACACGACGATTGATCTTCCTATGTAGTTACGTCTGCTTACCACAACCATATCGTCCCCCCTCATCATCCTTGCATACCTCCTGACCCGTCTCTCACACGCAGGTGCATAGACAGGCAGACATCCCCTCTCTTATTGATATTGCACTCGTACCCTCCGTTTGTCTAGCAGGCCTCTCCCTCCATTTGTGAGAACCAACTCCACCACCAACCCTCCGACACTCTACCTTTGTCTTTCTCCCAACCTTATTCCTCTGCTACACATATGCATGGATGCTGATCGATCTCCCTCAATACATAGCTAGGTCTCTCTCCTTCTCCACACATATACTAGTCGATCTAACTCTCCTTCTTGTGGATCGCTCCCTCTATATATGATATATCGATGACTCTGTTTCACACACATTGCATATGTTAATTTTTTTTGTTTGAGATATCATCGACACATTGCCTCTGTTTCGCCCAAACCATCTCTCTCACACCCACCCACGTATGTACCTGCACCTAAAGAAGAGGTGCACGCACGACGCACGTACTCATGTCTCGTTCCCGGCACACCCGCGTGGGTACACGGTGGAGTTCATTTCTGTACGAAAAGGCAGCCCACGTGATAATTTGACGCGTGTAGTGGTTGTTTACTCGAAGGAGGGTAGTATACCACGCGTAGACGGAACAAAGTTCGACTTGACGTGCTAGTATTAAATAAAGTTATATTCCTCAGTGGCACGTACAGAATATAAAATGATTGTCGTCGGGAAAAAAGAAAAATCCGCTCCACTAGATACAATGGAGCCTGCCTGCCGGGGTTTATCTCTCATCACACTATCTCACACAAGGTGGCCATGGCCTCTCTCTCTCACCGTTGGTCATGATCCGGCCGCATCCCGTCCACCGGCGGAAAGGGAGGATGTGCATCGTTTCTCCGTTCGACGGCGTTGAGGCAGCACGTCCCGATCTGCGGTACCCACCGTTCTCTCTGACCTAGCTCATGCATGGTAGGGCCTTTGCCACTTGCTCGTTGCGACAGTATGGGCAGATCCCGGCTGCCGGTGCCCTCCTAGTTACATCCTGATGATCCTCAGGTATAGCTTCCTCCGGCCTTGTTTTACTGCCCATCTTCCCACGTTGCTGCATGTGGAAAATCTTGCATGTGGATCTTCTTTAGTTGTTTTCTTAAAATGGATCTCGGCCAGCGTACTTTCCATCTTGCAATCTCGTCCTCAAACCGTTTTTGATAAACCACCATGCTGCTATCTTTCCCTTATTACATGGAATATGCTTCTTTTTTGTTGGCATATGTGTCTTCAACTCATGTTATTGGGCAGTAATTGTTTCCTTTCTACCTCCTTTTGCAAATAGGGCTATCCATTTCACCTTGTTGCTATTGCGACCTTTTGGAGAACTGCACAGATCACTTTTTTCTTAAGAGTGTTCTGTGCAGTTCCGCCAAAATGTCACACGGGCAACGTTTTTACATTTCTGTGGGGCTGCATAAAGGGAGATTGGTTTTTCTATCCACCTCATCAAACTCCATGCCTAATCTTCTCCAACAAGTAGTTAGTCCTAAAGAGAGATCGCAGAGGTGATCGGCTTCTATTTGTGTGTGTTATGTTTCATCATCTAGTTCCACTATTATTGTAATCACAATGACTGAATATCTTTGCAAACAGGGATGATCGGCTCGATTTCAGTGGAGCTGCACAAAATGATCGGATTGTGATGTCCTCCATACACCTCTTTTTTGGCTACAGAGCTAGGTGAAACTAGCTACCTACCAATGAACACTGTGCCCAGGAAATGGAGCCATGCCTACGAACATCATCAATCAATTATATATTTTTCTTTATTTGCACACCTTCTCACAACTTTGTCTTTGGTTGTGCTGTGAACATTGGCGCTGATCTGCAGACCATTGAGATGCATTAGCAGCAACGGTAGTTTCATTTGTATTTGATGGAATGTTGTAACAAGACAATCTTGAGGCAAGAGGGCACATGAATCCTAAGTTGAAACCTTTTTTTCCTGCGGGAACCAAAGTTGAAACCTTCATAGCATCACAGTACAATTTCATTATGCTGGAAAATTATGCGTACATATAAACAAATCCTGAAGCATTGATAGCAATCCCAGAAACAATTCAACTTTGTTTGACATGTGGGACATCCTTCATCCGGCTCCACCTGCCATGCAGCAATATTGAGTGCACAACTGTAGGGAAAGATTCACCCTGGTCGTTGCGCCGCAGTAATAATGACTAGTGAGTAGTCAGATCACAGAGCCCCACCTACGCCACAGTAAGTTGCTCGGACGAAGCAACCATCATTTCTCTCTTCGTTGAATCCGCTGGTACTCCAATATTCCCAGAGTAATAAGTTGCTTGGGCGAAGCAACCAACACTTCACCTTTCCCACAGTAAGTACTACCTCCTTTTTTATTCTAGAAACAACCACACACGAATATTGGACGGTAGCAACACAGCACCTGAATCAAAAATCAAAACCAACCAATGAACTACTACTAAGTTTGCTAGTATCATGTACTCCGTCTGTCCATGTATATAGGGCTTAATGCATTTTCCAAGACTAACTTTGGCCCTATTTGGATCCATGGGCTAGAGTTAGTTTGAGCTAGTTGGGGCTCAAATAGCCCTAAAGTATCCAAACATGAGGGTTAAATTGGAGCAAGTTGCACCAAACCCACCAAAAAAATTATCCCACCCAAGAGGTGCTAATTGGAGATAGTTCTCATTGGGCCCACTGAAAAATCACTTTTCTCTCTCTATCCCACCAGCCAAGTGGTGCTAATTGGAGCTAGTTCTCATGGGGCCCACTGAAACATCACTTTTCTCTCTCCATCAAGTTAGTTCAGGGTTAATCATGAGTTAGTCTAACCTCTAGCTAAGTTAGAGTATCCAAACAGGAGCAGTATAGGACATGCAAGTTGCTCAAATCATACCGTCAAATTTGTACGTGAAAGGATCTTTTTTTAAACGGAACGTGAAAGGATCTTCGAATGATATAATTTTCAAATTATATGGAATCTTATCAATAGTCAAAGGCAACCTCGAAGAATACATTAGGCCCTATATAAAATCTTATTAATAGTCAAAACCAAGTGTTACTACTACACCAAACAAGTTCAAAATGAGAAACTGGACCCACTCACGGCACGGCACGCCTGTTTCGTTTGGTCCGTCAGTCAAAGCGCTTCCTCTTCTTGGCATAACAATAGAGTACATTAATTTTTATAGAATGCTCTTGGCATGTCGCTAACATGTGATGAGTTAACCGACCTCAATGGACGGCAAAATCGCCAGCCCGCCGCACTTTGAGAGGGACGAGGAGTGAGAAGCGATATGGGCTGGTGGATTACTAGAGCTCGGTGTCGCAAGAAGGCCAAGAAATATGGTGGTAGCATGGGTTGGCCATGTATGATGTAACTACACTGGGCTGCCGTGTTTTGGACTCTTCCGGTCTATTGTGGAGAAGATTGGGTAGATTTTATATCGCTGAATAAAAATATTAAAGAGTCCGAACGCTCCACCACGAGGTTTCTTGCTCCTTCTCGGTCGTCGGAAAGCGTTCTTCTAAAGTTTTCCGACACGTGGGACATCCAGCATCCAGGTCCATGTGTCATGCAAGAAAATGGAGTTAAGTATAGTAGGAGAGACTCACCAACGGTCACGAACGTAGGTGGAGTACGTGCACGAATCACCCAAAAAAGGAGTACAAGCACGAAGAGAAGAGGTGCAGGCACCAACGCAGGTACTCTTTGCCTCTTTCCCTAATACTCATGTGCGGGTAAACGGTGAGCTCATTTCTGTACGAAGAGGCAGCTCACCAGATAATTTGGCGAGTGCGCGTGGACGAATCAAAGTTCGATGATGACGCGGTGGCACATTTTTTATAAATTAAGTTATTCTATTCGATGGCACATACGCAACATTATTTTCTCAATGGAACGTGAATCGTGCACACACTGAATGACGAAGCACGGGATGGTAGCCATGGACATGGTCAACCCTTTTTGGAGACTAATACACTACTTTTGATGTGTGCCGTCAACGCATAAATGAGGAGAAGATTTGCTTACTACGACTAGCCACAGTGGAGAGTAACATACACATATTCCTAGACTATGTTATTACCTTCATAGTGGGTAGTAACATACGTGTGGTGTCATGCAAAGCTGCATTTATTAGGTTATAGACTCATATTGCATTCGGACATGTGATGTTACAGTAACTAGCTAAGTTACTCAAACTACCTCTCTCCTCATTAACTCACTGCCACATAAGCAAATTTGCAGAGTTGGACTCGATGTTACTGCTGAAGTTACTCCCACTGTGGCTAGTCTACTACTAGTACGACCTCTCCCTCGCTCAAGCGGGCGATGGCTCGTAGGATGAGGAGAAACATTTGCTTTACGATAGTGCGCTTAATACAGGCGGTGGACGTGCAGCAGTTCATTCGGTGTTAGATTTCCAGAAGTATCTATACTGTAGTACCATCATCATTGTTCGACTTCCAAAAGAGGCGTAGAGCCAAGCGCACGGTCACCTACTCACAGTATAACTGGCCGTGTTTGCATGAATTTTTTAACATAGTACAATCTGAGTGGATTGCTCCAGTGGTCATCACACGTGAGCCAATCGATTCGCGCCCTTCCGCGCTCCATTTTGTCTTGTGTTCCTTCCCCCGTCTAGCACGCTAACAAGTGGGCCCCATGCTCATGTATGCCAATGTGGTAGTCAATTATTTTGCCAGAGTCACCTATCACACCCTTTCGATGCCACATCAATGTACCCACTAAAAACAAGTTAGACTTGTACGGTTCAACCGCCTCCCTAGGTGTTTGGAGAGGAATTGGCCATCGCGAGGCGGTTCTATAGGTTGGCAGGCGGCAAAAATAGGGGAAAACGCGCGAACCAGCTAGATGAGAGATTTGGTTGATTTTATATCGCTGAATAATATAAAATATTATGAGTGCAGACTCTCCACCGCGAGGTTCCTTGCTCCTTCTTGGTCGTCGGGAATCTATGTTCTTCCGCTCTTTTTTTACGTGAGCTTTGTTCATCCTTTTGCCAACACGTGGGATGATACGTCCATTTTGCATCATGCTTTTATATCGATATTTATTGCATTATGGGCTGTTATTACACGTTATGTCACAATACTTATGTCTATTCTCTCTTATTTTGCAAGGTTTACATGAAGAGGGAGAATGCCGACAGCTGGAATTCTGGGCTGGAAAAGGAGCAAATATTAGATACCTATTCTGCACAACTCCAAAAGTCCTGAAACTCCACGGAAGTTATTTTTGGAATTAATAAAATATACTGAGCAAAGAAAGTACCAGAGGGGGGCCTCCCACCATCCATGAGGGTGGGGGGCGCGCCCTACCCCCCTGGGTGCGCCCCGCTGCCTCGTGGGCCCCCTGGCAGACCTTCGGTGCCCATCTTATGCTATATGAAGTCTTCTACACTCGAAAAAATCATAAGCAAGATTTCGGGAATAAACTCCGCCGCCGCGAGGCGGAACCTTGGCGGAACCAATCTAGGGCTCCGGCGGAGCTGTTCTGCCGGGGAAACTTCCCTCCGGGAGGGGGAAACCATCACCATAGTCCTCAAACGATCCTCTCATCGGGAGGGTGTAAATCTCCATCAACATCTTCACCAGCACCATCTCCTCTCAAACCCTAGTTCATCTCTTGTATCCAATCTTTGTATCAAAACCTCAGATTGGTACCTATGGGTTGCTAGTAGTGTTGATTACTCCTTGTAGTTGATGCTAGTTGGTTTATTTGGTGGAAGATCATATGTTCAGATCCTTAATGCATATTAATACCCCTCTGATTATGAACATGAATATGATTTTTGAGTAGTTACGTTTGTTCCTAAGGACATGGGAGAAGTCTTGCTATAAGTAGTCATGTGAATTTGGTATTCGTTCGATATTTTGATGAGATGTATGTTGTCTCTCCTCTAGTGGTGTTATGTGAACGTCGACTATATGAAACTTCAGCATTGTTTGGGCCTAGAGGAAGGCATTGGGAAGTAATAAGTGGATGATGGGTTGCTAGAGTGACAGAAGTTTAAACCCTAGTTTATGCGGTGCTTCATAAGGGGCTGATTTGGACCCATATGTATCATGATATGGTTAGGTTTACCTTAATACTTCTCCTGTAGTTGCGGATGCTTGCAATAGGGGTTAATCATAAGTGGGATGCTTGTCCAAGAAAGGACAGCACCCAAGCACCGGTCCACCCACATACCAAATTATCAAAGTAACGAACGCGAATCATATGAGCGTGATGAAAACTAGCTTGATGATAATTCCCATGTGTCCTCGGGAGCGCTTTCCTTTATATAAGAGTTTTTCCAGGCTTGTCCTTTGCTACCAAAAGGATTGGGCCATCTTGCTGCACCTTATTTACTTTCATTACTTGTTACTCGTTACAAATTACCTTATCAGAAAACAATCTATTACCGATAATTTCAGTACTTGCAGAGAATATCTTACTGAAAACCGCTTGTCATTTCCTTCTGCTCCTCGTTGGGTTTGAAACTATTACTTATCGAAAGGACTACGATATATCCCCTACACTTGTGGGTCATCAAGACTCTTTTCTGGCGCCGTTGCAGGGGAGTGAAGCGCTTTTGGTAGGTGGAATTTGGTAAGGAAAAATTTATATAGTGTGCTGAAATTTACTGTCACTTGTTACTATGGAAAGTAATCCTCTGAGGGGCTTGTTCGGGGTATCTTCACCACGACCAGTAGAGCAAAGAGTTGCTCCTCAACCTACTGGACCTACTAAAAATGTTTACTTTGAAATTCCTTTGGGTATGATAGAGAAACTGCTAGCTAATCCTTTTACAGGAGATGGAACATTACATCCCGATTTGCGCCTAATCTATGTGGATGAAGTTTGTGGATTATTTAAGCTTGCAGCTATGCCCGAGGATGTTATCAAGAAGAAGGTCTTCCCGTTATCTTTGAAGGAAGAGGCATTGACATGGTTTAGGCTATGTGATGATATGGGATCATGGAACTACAACCGATTGAAATTGGAATTTCATTAGAAGTTTTATCCTATGCATCTTGTTCATCATGATCGTAATTATATATATAATTTTTGGCCTCGCGAAGGAGAAAGCATCGCTCAAGCTTGGGGGAGGCTTAAGTAAATGTTATATTCATGCCCAAATCATGAGCTCTCAAGAGAAATGATTATTCAGAATTTTTATGCTCGGCTTTCTCTCAATAATCGCTCCATGCTCGATACTTCTTGTACTGGATCTTTTATGATGAAGACTATTGAATTCAAATGGGATTTATTGGAAAGAATTAAATGCAACTCTGAAGATTGGGATCTCGACGAAGGTAAGGAGTCAGGTATAACACCTAAGTTTGATTGTGTTAAATCTTTTATGGATACCGATGTTTTCCGTGAATTTAGCACTTAATATGGACTTGACTCTGAGATAGTGGCTTCTTTTTGTGAATCCTTTTCTACTCATGTTGATCTCCCTAAGGAGAAGTGGTTTAAATATAATCCTCCCCTTGAACTAAAAGTAGTTGCACCTATTAAAGTTGAAGAAAAGACTATCACTTATAATGATCCTGTCGTTCCTACTGCTTATATTGAGCATCCACCTTTCCATGTTAGAATAAAGGATCATGCTAAAGCTTCAACTGTGGTCAACAAAAGTAACCTTAAGACACCCAAACCCCCTGAGAAAATTAAAGTTGAACCTAGTGTTGCTATGGTTAAAGAAATCTTGGCTGGTAATATTGATGGGCATGTTATTTACTTCTGCAATGAAGCTGCTAGAATTGCTAGACCTGATGCTAAAAATAAACATAGACCTGTTGTAGGCATGCCTGTTATTTCTGTTAACATAGGAGATCATTTTTATCATGGCTTATGTGATATGGGTGCTAGTGCAAGTGCAATACCTCATTCCTTATACAAAGAAATTATGCATGATATTGCACCTGCTGAGTTAGAAGAAATTGATGTTACAATTAAGCTTGCCAATAGAGACACTATTTCACCAGTTGGGATTGTTAGAGATGTTGAAGTCTTGTGTGGGAAAACTAAATATCCTGCTGATTTTCTTGTTGTTGGTTCCCCACAAGATAGCTTTTGTCCCATCATATTTGGTAGACCCTTCTTAAATACTGTTAATGCTAGGATAGACCGCGAAAAGGATGTTGTTACTATTGGTTTGGGGGATATGTCTCATGAGTTTAACTTTGCTAAATTTCATAGACAACCTCGTGACGAGGAATTTCCTATAGTAAAGATGAAATTATTGGTCTTGCTTCTATTGCCGTACCTCCTAATGATCCTTTAGAACAATATTTGCTAGACCATGAAAATGATATATTTATGAATGAAAGAAGGGAAATAGATGAAGTACTCTTTAAATAGGGACCTATTTTGAAACACAACTTGCCTGTTGAAATCCTAGGGGATCCTCCTCCACCTAAGGGTGATCCCGTGTTTGAGCTTAAACCTTTACCTGATACTCTTAAATATGCTTATCTTGATGAAAAGAAGATATATCCTGTTATTATTAGTGCTAACCTTTCAGAGCATGAAGAAAAGAAATTATTGAAAACTCTGAAGAAGCACCGTGCTGCTATTGGATATACTCTTGATGATCTTAAGGGCATTAGTCCCACTCTATGCCAACACAAAATAAAATTGGAGAAAGACGCTAAACCAGTTGTTGATCACCAACGACGGTTAAATACTAAGATGAAAGAAGTGGTAAGGAAAGAAATACTAAAGCTTCTGGAGGCAGGTATAATTTATCCCGTTGCTGATAGTCAGTGGGTAAGTCCTGTCCATTGTGTCCTTAAGAAGGGAGGTATTACTGTTGTTCCTAATGATAAAGATGAATTGATCTCACAAAGAATTATTACAGGTTATAGAGTGGTAATTGATTTCCGCAAATTAAATAAAGCTACTAAAAAGGATCATTACCCTTTGCCTTTTATTGATCAAACGCTAGAAAGATTATCCAAACATACACATTTTTGCTTTCTAGATGGTTATTTTGGTTTCTCTCAAATACCTGTGTCAAAAGAGGATCAAGAAAAGACCACTTTTACTTGCCCTTTCGGTACCTTTGCTTATAGACGTATGCCTTTTGGTTTATGTAATGCACCTGCTACCTTTCAAAGATGCATGATGGCTATATTCTCTGATTTTTGTGAAAAGATTGTTGAGGTTTTCATGGATGATTTCTCCGTATATGGAACTTCTTTTGATGATTGCTTGAGCAACCTTGATCGAGTTTTGCAGAGATGTGAAGAAACTAACCTTGTCTTGAATTGGGAGAAGTGCCACTTTATGGTTAATGAAGGTATTGTCTTGGGGCATAAAATTTCTGAAAGAGGTATTGAAGTTGACAAAGCTAAAGTTGATGCTATTGAAAAGATGTCGTGTCCCAAGGACATTAAAGGTATAAGAAGTTTCCTTGGTCATGCCGGTTTTTATAGGAGGTTCATTAAGGACTTCTCTAAAATCTCCAGGCCTCTGACTAATCTCTTACAAAAAGATATTCCTTTTGTTTTTGATGATGATTGTGTAGAAGCATTTGAAATACTTAAGAAAGCTTGATTTCTGCACCTATTGTTCAGCCACCTGATTGGAATTTACCCTTTGAAATTATGTGTGATGCTAGTGATTATGCTGTAGGTGCTGTTCTAGGACAAAGAGTTGATAAGAAATTAAATGTTATCCAATATGCTAGTAAAACTCTAGACAATGCCCAGAGAAATTATGCTACTACTGAAAAAGAATTTTTAGCAGTTGTATTTGCTTGTGATAAGTTCAGACCTTATATTGTTGATTCTAAAGTAACTGTTCACACTGATCATGCTGCTATTAAATACCTTATGGAAAAGAAAGATGCTAAACCTAGACTTATTAGATGGGTTCTCTTGCTACAAGAATTTGATTTGCATATTATTGATAGAAAGGGAGCTGAGAACCCCGTTGCAGACAACTTGTCTAGGTTAGAGAATGTTCTTGATGACCCACTACCTATTGATGATAGCTTTCCTGATGAACAATTAGCTGTCATAAATGCTTCTCGTACTGCTCCATGGTATGCTGATTATGCTAATTATATTGTTGCTAAATTTATACCACCTAGTTTCACATACCAGCAAAAGAAAAAGTTTTTCTATGATTTAAGACATTACTTCTGGGATGACCCACACCTTTATAAAGAAGGAGTAGATGGTGTTATTAGACGTTGTATACCTGAGCATGAACAGGAACAGATCCTACGCAAGTGTCACTCCGAAGCTTATGGAGGACACCACGCTGGAGATAGAACTGCGCATAAGGTATTGCAATCCGGTTTTTATTGGCCTACTCTCTTCAAAGATGCCCGTAAGTTTGTCTTGTCTTGTGATGAATGTCAAAGAATTGGTAATATTAGTAGACGTCAAGAAATGCCTATGAATTATTCACTTGTTATTGAACCATTTGATGTTTGGGGCTTTGATTATATGGGACCGTTTCCTTCCTCTAATGGGTATACACATATTTTAGTTGCTGTTGATTACGTTACTAAGTGGGTAGAAGCTATTCCAACTAGTAGTGCTGATCATAACACCTCTATTAAGATGCTTAAAGAAGTTATTTTTCCGAGGTTTGGAGTCCCTAGATATTTAATGACTGATGGTGGTTCACATTTTATTCATGGTGCTTTTCGTAAAATGCTTGCTAAGTATGATGTTAATCATAGAATTGCATCTCCATATCACCCGCAGTCTAGTGGTCAAGTAGAATTGAGTAATAGAGAGCTCAAATTAATTTTGCAAAAGACTGTTAATAGATCTAGAAAGAATTGGTCCAAGAAACTTGATGATGCATTATGGGCCTATAGAACTGCATATAAAAATCCTATGGGTATGTCTCCGTATAAAATGGTTTATGGAAAAGCATGTCACTTACCTCTCGAACTAGAACATAAGGCATATTGGGCCATTAAAGAGCTCAATTATGATTTCAAACTTGCCGGTGAGAAGAGGTTATTTGACATTAGCTCACTTGATGAATGGAGAACCCAGGCCTATGAGAATGCCAAACTATTTAAAGAAAAGGTTAAAAGATGGCATGACAAAAGGATACAAAAGCGTGAGTTTAATGTAGGTGATTATGTGTTGCTATTCAACTCTCGTTTAAGATTTTTTGCAGGAAAACTTCTCTCTAAATGGGAAGGTCCTTACGTTATCGAGGAAGTCTATCGTTCCGGTGCCATAAAAATCAACAACTTCGAAGGCACAAATCCGAAGGTGGTGAACGGTCATAGAATCAAAGATTATATCTCAGGTAATCCTATAAATGCTGAAACTAATGTTATTGAAACCGGAACCCCGGAGGAGTATATAAGGGACACCTTCCAGAATGTTTCAGACTCCGAAAAGGAATAGGTATGTGGTACAGTAAGTAAACCGACTCCAAAACAGTTCTAATGGTAATTTTTCTCCGTTTTGGAATATTTAAGACAATAGGAAAATAAGAAGTAGTCCGGGAAGGACACGAGGCGTCCACGAGGGTGGAGGGCGCACCCTACCCCCAGGGCGCGCCCCGTTCCTCGTGGGCACCTCTTGTGCTCTCCGGACTCCGTTTTCTTGAACAATACTCCTTTTAGCCGGTAAAAATTCATTATATAATCTCCCGAAGGTTTTCACCACCGTACCATGCAAATATCCTCTGTTTTTGTTTCGACCTGTTTTCTGCCAGAGTTGTCAAGGCCAGGCATCATGTCGTTCTCCTCCTCCAACAACGAGGGCAACGATGCTTGGCTAATGAAGATAGAGCTGAAGAGAGAAGAACCCGAGGAGATCACCAAGGATGATGGGATCAAGAAGGCCATGAAGGACCAAGCTCCAGCAGCAGAAGACGAAGACATCCTCCCACCTCATCACAATCTTCTTACCCCAATGGAGATTGAAGCTTTCAAGATGATTGAGTTAGCTCGCATACAAAATAAGTATCTCACACTTGAATTTTTGTTGTTGAAGGAGCATATCACCGCACTCAAGGGCATTATCCGCAAATTGGAGGACCTCCTGCGCTCGATGTGCGACTATGCATCATCACCACCATCTTCTTCATTAGCAAAGGAGAACTGAGTATCTGGTATGGGCACTCCCCTTGGCAACTGCCAAGCTTGGGGGAGGTGCCCCGGTATCGTATCACCATCACACTCCTATCTTTACCTTTTTCTTAGTTCAATCCTTTTATAATATCTTGATCTAGTAGAATAAAGTTTTAGTATGATTTAGTTTTGAGTTTTCCTTTATGACCCTTCTATGTAATCGAGTCCGTGAGCTATATATAATAAAGATTAGTGTTGAGTCAAGGGCTTGATTATCTTGCTATGATCTTGAGGGAATAAAAATAAAAGAAAAGAGAAAGAGTAAAAAGAAATAAAGAGATCATATTGGCCTTATGGAGAGTAATGACTTCACATATAAAGAGTATGATGAATAAAAGTTGTTGAGAGTTGACAAACATAGTTTTGGTCATCGTTGCAATTAATAGGAAGTAATAAAGAAAGAGAGGTTTTCACATATAAATATACTATCTTGGACATCTTTTATGATTGTGAGCACTCATTAAAATATGACATGCTAAAGAGTTGATGTTGGACAAGGAAGACAACGTAATGGGTTATGTTTTCTTATATCCGAAATAAAGTATATTGTCATGGACCATCCAACATGTTGAGCTTGCCTTTCCCCCTCATGCTAGCCAAATTCTTTGCACCAAGTAGAGATACTACTTGTGCTTCCAAATATCCTTAAACCCAGTTTTGCCATGAGAGTCCACCATATCTACCTATGGATTGAGTAAGATCCTTCAAGTAAGTTGTCATTGTTGCATGCAATGAAAATTGCTCTCTAAATATGTATGATTTATTAGTGTGGAGAAAATAAGCTTTATACGATCTTGTGATATGGAAGCAATAAAAGCGACGGACTGCATAATAAAGGTCCATATCACAAGTGGCAATATAAAGTGACGTTCTTTCGCATTAAGATTTCGTGCATCCAACCATAAAGCACATGACAACCTCTGCTTCCCTCTGTGAAGGGCCTATCTTTTACTTTTGTCTTATACCTTATACAAGAGTCATGGTGATCTTCACCTTTCCTTTTTACATTTTATCCTTTGGCAAGCACATTGTGTTGGAAAGATCCTGATATATATATCCAATTGGATGTAAGTTAGCATGAATTATTATTGTTGACATTACCCTTGAGGTAAAAGGTTGGGAGGCAACACTATAAGCCCCTATATTTCTCTGTGTCCGATTAAAACTCCATACCCATAAGTATTGCATGAGTGTTAGCAATTGTGGAAGACTAAATGATAGTTGAGTATGTGGATCTGCTGAAAAGCTCTTATATTGACTCTTTCCGATGTTATGATAAATTGCAATTGCTTCAATGACCGAGATCATAGTTTCTTAGTTCTCAATGAAGTTTCTGATTCATACTTGACATTGTGAATAGATTATTACTTGAGCATAAGAAATCATATGACAATATATACATATTTTACTGTTATAAGATTGATCAGGATGCCCTCATGTTCGTATTTTATTTTATCAACACCTCTATCTCTAAACATGCAGACATATTTATCGTTATCGGCTTCTGCTTGAGGACAAGCGAGGTCTAAACTTGGGGGAGTTGATACGTCCATTTTGCATCATGTTTTTATATCGATATTTATTGCATTATGGGCTGTTATTACACGTTATGTCACAAAACTTATGCCTATTCTCTCTTATTTTACAAGGTTTACATGAAGAGGGAGAATGCCGGCAGCTGGAATTCTGGGCTGGAAAAGGAGGAAATATTAGAGACCTATTCTGCACAACTCCAAAAGTCCTGAAACTCCACGGAAGTTGTTTTTGGAATTAATAAAAAATACTGAAAGAAGAAAGTACCAGAGGGGCCCACCCACCATCCACGAGGGTGGGGGCGCGCCCTACCCCCCTGGGCGCGCCCCCTGCCTCGTGGGCCCCCTGGCAGGCCTCCGGTGCCCATCTTCTGCTATATGAAGTCTTTTACCCTAGAAAAAATCATAAGCAAGCTTTCAGGAAGAAACTCCGCCGCCACGAGGCGGAACCTTGGCGGAACCAATCTAGGGCTCCGGCGGAGCTGTTCTGCCGGGGAAACTTCCCTCCGGGAGGGGGAAATCATCGCCATCGTTATCACCAACGATCCTCTCATTGGGAGGGGGTCAATCACCATCAACATCTTCCACTAGCACCATCTCCTCTCAAACCCTAGTTCATCTCTTGTATCCAATCTTTGTCCCAAAACCTCAGATTGGTACCTGTGGGTTGCTAGTAGTGTTGATTACTCCTTGTAGTTGATGCTAGTTGGTTTATTTGGTGGAAGATCATATGTTCAGATCCTTAATGCATATTAATACCCCTCTGATTATGAACATGAATATGATTTGTGAGTAGTTACGTTTGTTCCTGAGGACATGGGAGAAGTCTTGCTATAAGTAGTCATGTGAATTTGGTATTCGTTTGATATTTTGATGAGATGTATGTTGTCTCTCCTCTAGTGGTGTTATGTGAACGTCGACTACATGACACTTCACCATTTTTTGGGCCTAGAGGAAGGCATTGGGAAGTAATAACTAGACGATGGGTTGCTAGAGTGACATAAGCTTAAACCCTAGTTTATGCGTTGCTTCGTAAGGGGCTGATTTGGACCCATATGTTTCATGCTATGGTTAGGTTTACCTTAATACTTCTTTTGTAGTTGTGGATGCTTGCAATAGGGGTTAATCATAAGTGGGATGCTTGTCCAAGAAAGGACAGCACCCAAGCACCGGTCCACCCACATACCAAATTATCAAAGTAACGAATGCAAATCATATGAGCGTGATGAAAACTAGCTTGACGATAAGTTCCATGTGTCCTCGGGAGCGCTTTCCTTTATATAAGAGTTTGTCCAGGCTTGTCCTTTGCTACAAAAAGGAGTGGGCCATCTTGCTGCACCTTATTTACTTTCATTCCTTGTTACTCGTTACAAATTACCTTATCACAAAACTATCTATTACCGATAATTTCAGTGCTTGCAGAGAATACCTTACTGAAAACCGCTTGTCATTTCCTTCTTCTCCTCGTTGGGTTCGACACTCTTACTTATCGAAAGGACTACGATAGATCCCCTACACTTGTGGGTCATCACGGGACATCTAGCATCAAGGTGCACGTGTCATGCAAGAAAATGGAGATGAGCTGTGCGTAAGTGAGTCGTGCACTTCGATGGCACCTAGTACTATGCAATATTTTTTCTCCTCGATGGCACGTGAATAGTGCATGTACTCAATGACGGAGCATGGGATGGTAGCCATGGACATGGTTGGCCCTTTTTGGAGAGAGTACTAAATAACTTTGACGTGTCCCGTCAACTCGTAGAACGACGAGAAGCTTGCTTACTATGCCTTCTCCCTCGCCAATGCGTGCGTGGTGGCTCGTAGCATGAGGAGAAAATTTTGCTTACAAGCGGTGGACGTGTAGCAGTTCATTTGCTGTCAGATTACCAGAAGTACTATTGTAGTACCATAATTATTGTTCGACTTCCGTAAGAGGAGAAGAGCCAAGCGCAAGGCCACCTACTGACGAGCAATGCCAGACTTACGTAAAGACTTCTACATAGCTTACGTAATAACCAACGTGGAGTATTGGTATTGGTATTTAGGGAAGTGAGGGGCCCACCCCCCTGAAAATCAGGGGGTGATGTTTAGATTAGTTGGAAGGCTTCGTAAATGTACGTAACGTTTTCGTAGGTGTAGCATTTTCCCCTACTAACCAGTAGTATAATATAGCCAAAGCGGCTCCACCTTTTTAGAGCATGGTTAATTAATATAGGCGGCTCTTGAAGCGGCACATCATTTAGAGCAAGTACTCTCTTCGTAGGAACTTAAAACGCAGGAATAGGAAAAATAAAGGATTGGAGTGGCATGTCCACTTGAATCCCATAGCATTAACACAGTGTTCCCCTAAAAAACCAGAGTGTTTGACACAGGAAAAACAAAGGAAGTGAAAAAAAGTTGGAGTGGATGCTAGATTGCCAATTAACACATGATTACATAGGAAAAAAATCCTATAGCATTCTATCCTATGAATCAAACGACCAATGTAGGAAAATTATGAGGGTGGGGGGTCTCTCCAATAGTGTTCCTCGGCTCGCACCTAGCATCACGGTGGTCAAACTTGGAGTCATTCATCTGGTACACGTGGCATCTCAGATCTGGACACAAGGTGACGTACACTGTCAAGGATAATGTTGTCCTCAAAGCCGGACGTCCACGGTCAAGGGGGTAAGGGCGGACGCAGCCTCTCACCGCGTCTACCATTTGAAGCGGCGCCGGCCGAGGGCGACGCCCACTGCACTCCCAGCTATACCTGCCTCCTCGCCGCATTCAAAAAACTATATTTACTAGCAAGATGCCCATGCATTGCGTGGGATATCAAGATGCATTTGTATGAGTAGTTTATCTTGTGGGAGAAAAGGATGAATGAGGGAAGGCCTTATTTGCAAATGTGGAGAGGGGTGTGGGTATCTTTTTGCAAAATTGCCATAGTTTCCTTCCTATCCGTCAGATATTAATCGGACGGCCTATATTGCAGGATGGCAGACACACCATCATCACCAACTCTGTTTTTTTATAAGAGTAGAGATAGAGAAACCCGCGTGGAATGCGGTAACCCCACTCCGGCCACACACGTCCGTTCAGGAGTAGGACGCCGGCCAAGCTCCTCCTTCCAGCATTTTGTCCACTCTTTTGGCGGCATCCAATGAGCAGGAAGAGCAGTTCTCCGACATAAAAGTTGTCTGGGTGGCCTGTCGAGCCCGACAGTTACGAGCGAGGCAGCTCACTGCTCCACCTACCTCGCCTAGCCCGGTGGAGGTAGTTGCCGCACTAAGCCAGCGCGTGGTTCCGCAACTGGCCGCTCCAATACAGCTCGAGGAAGGGCGCCGACTTGCTCCACGCTGGCTTGTCGGTGAGCACGGCGACACGGGCATCGTCGCTGCCCTCGACTCCGCTGCGTCGTACAACGCCTCCAGTGCCTGCTACTGCGCCATCCGCCGTCGACGCGCGCGTAGCCGTGCCATGCAAGCAGATAAAGAAGCCGTTGCGGATGGCGACGAGGTGACGCGGCTATGCGGATGTCAACAAGATAATAGCCAGCACGTCCCTGCCCACCGCCATCATCGAGGAGAAGTAGAACATGGGAGGTCGCCGCCGATTGTATCCCATGAAGGCCGCCGCCGAAGTGACGCCGGTGAAAACAACCGGTGTCTTGCACGATTCTCCTTCAGCCGGACGCTGGAGGAGGACAAAGAGATCGGGCAGCACCATTTAGATTAGGTATATTAATTCTACTAGGCTGGTTGTAATGGGAGTATCATAAGTAGTATCATGCATGCCAACTAGGAAAATTTGATGAGGTGGCGTAGAATTAAATGAAGAAAGAGAGGGTTGAGTATCATATTATGATACCGTATGGAATTAAGTTACTCCCACTGTGGTTAGTCTTAGGCCTTGTTCGGTTCAACCCCCTCCCAAGGGGTTTGGAGAGGAATGGAGGGGAATTTGGCTTGTACATGATTTAATCCCCCACAACCCCTATTAATCCCCGTTAAAACCCCTTGAACCGCACATGCCCTTGTTATCACATAGTCATAATGCAATTGTTATGCATGTTAATGTAAGCCCCCGTTAATCTAGTGCCAGTGTTGATTTGATGTGATGGCACTTCTTAGATAATGGCACTTTTTCATATTGTCACTGTAATGCCATTGATAACATACGAGATGCTGTTGTTAATCATATGCCGCTGCAAAAAAATGACACTACTTAAATAACTCTGTTACATATTTGTGCAAACAGGGTTGTCTATCTCCATATGGTGTCTATTTGTGCAAACGGAAGCACAAACCTCAATTTTAGTGGAACCTGCTGTCAGCTGACCTCACGGTGCTTCGGGTATTCCTACATTCTTAACTAATCAATTTTAGTAGGTAGAATGAACAACGCAAGATGAAATAAGCTTATTGGTACATTGATCGACGAGGAACCATAATTAAGCTGGAGGCGTCTCTTATTTTCTTTCGAATGGGCAATAAGCTGGAGAGTGTCTCTAATGGGCTGCCTCTAGTGATAAGGCCCTCTAGTATGAAACACGGACAACTGAATGGACCGATACAAAAGCCTATCCATCTTAAAGCCCATTTTTTTTATTTTTTGCGAGGAGAACCCCATATTTCTTGAAGAGGGGGCGATCCCAGAAAAACCCACCTTCCTCCTTGGTTCCACTTATACTGCAGCTCGCTGGACTCTCCCGCTTCTGCCCCCCCCCCAATTCCCCCTGCTCCCCATCCTCCTCACTCGTACAGAAAACCCCCGCTCACCTTCTTCATCACTTGTACAAAAAACGCCTGCTCCTCTTCTTCCACTCCTATAGAAAACCCCAGCCCTCCTTCTTCCCCACTCACACTGCCACAAGGCTCGTCTCTGTCTACTCTGCTCAAACCCGTGAGCCCGGTGTGACGCCCGCAACAAAAATGGTGTCGGCTGGCCCCAGCGGCAAGAAGACGAGGCTCCCGCCAACGGCGACGCCGGTTGTAGATCCCGCACCCGGCAGCGAGGGGAGAAGTGGAGAGCCCCCCACCCAGATATGAGGAACCCGTAAAATCTTCGGTGACCGCATCAGCGATCTCCCGGACGACATCCTTGGGGAGATCATCTCGCTTCTCCCCACCAAGGATTGCTGCCACACACAAGTCCTCTCAACTCGGTGGCGCCCTCTATGGCGCACCGCATCCCTCAATCTCGACTATCGTCAGATATTTGTCCTTCCTGAATTTGATCTGCTCAGAGCTATCGTCTCCTCTCACCAGCAGGGCCACGTTCAACACCTCTGCATCCCAACACGCTACCTACTATCCATACCCTACATGGTGGACACTTGGCTAACATCCCCTTAATTCGAAAAACTCCAGCAGTTTGAGTTCTACCATTACCATGAAAGTTCCATACCACGAACACACCAAGAATTTGTGCCCACACCACCGTTGTCCATCTCATGGTTTTCCTCCTCTCTCCACACCGCCACCTTCACCCGGTGCCATCTACCAGACGATCTGGTACAAATGCTTCAACTCCCACCACTAAAAAAACTTTCGCTTGTGGTGGTTTATCTATCGGAGGCCTCATTGCACAACATCATCCACTCCAGTTGCCATGCCCTAGAGCGCTTGCTGATTGTCTTGGGAATAGAAATCCCTATCAGTTGTCACCAAATAAAGTCGCCTCACCTTAAAAGCATTGGAATTTGTTTTGAAGGACAACAACTCATCATCGAAGATGCCCCTTCACTTTAGAGGTTGCTCCTTGATGATTGCTATAAACCTTCGCAAATAACCGTCGTCTCTGCGCCCAAACTAGAGACCTTGGGTGTAATTAGTGATCCGTTTAATTATAACAACAAGTTGGTGTTTGGATCCTCACTTTTTCAGGTACTGTATATTATCATCTACACATTTGTAATCATAAGATGCATTGTTCATTTGTGCGTATAAGTTTTATATCATCTTGGAGTACACTTTGGGTACTAATATTATGTTATATGCTCAATGAAGAGTTCGTCCATGGATAGCCTATCAATGCTGCTGGATTCTGTCAAGATCTTATATATCGGAATGTTTAGTTTTGGTCTGAACATAATTCTTGCTTGCTATGATGCTTTCGATCTGTGGAGAATTTATATATAAAGGTGATGATTTCATGCACATTTAAAGCCCGTATATATTGTACTAGAATTAACCCTTCAACTGTCGCTCTTTCGACATACTCTTTTTTCAGACCTTAACTGTTTTCAATCTTCATGTCTACTTAGGCACTTCTAACACATGAAAAAAATATAACCAATCGGTGGCACAATAAGCACCAGGATTTTCTCTGTTCTCATGACATTAGTTTGAGGACAATAACAATGGAAGGATATGCATCCAACCAGGCAAACAGAAGCTTTGTCACATTCTTCATGTTGAATGCGAGGTTACCATTGTCCATGAGGCTTAAGTTCTTCAACAAGAGATTTCTCACGGATGGACATGTTGAACAGCAAAAAAACAAGTTTCAGGTGGACAAATGGGCTTCTAAACATGCTCGGCTTCTATTTACAACAACTTCTAGTCATCCTCCAATAATTCTTTTTGCGCAGGATGTTGATTTTATGGATCAGACCAATCCATTTTGTTTGTGACTGCGAAAAAGAGTGGTTGGGTTAGATGTTATTGCCATGTTCAATCTGGTTTTTGTCTAAATTTGATGAACAATTAATCCTTGGGCTTTTTGTACCGTTTGTAAGCTTGAGTTACATGTTGTTGCCCTGGTACTCCCCTCCGCCTGCCACTACACTGCCGCATCTTCCACGGCTTCTGTTCGTTCCCGTCTGAGGCCTCGCCGTTGTTCTTCTCCTTGGTTCCCTCGTTGTGCCCGCCGCCATCTGGCGTTGTCAACATGGTCAATAACTGAGAGGAATCAGGAGATGACTATACGTGGAGGACAGACTGTAGGGACCCACCAGGGTCATTGCATTACGCAAGCAGGTGCCTCGTTATTACAAGCCAAAAAATACTTCCTCCTTGTTGGGGATATTAACACTGGGCGTAACCGGCCAGGAAAGGCCGGGTTAACCCCATAAGTAGTTCATATGTATCTGAAGACCATGAAGACAGACGGTGAAGCTTCATGAAGGCCCAGGGCCCAAAGCCGGTTTAAGGCCTGTAGACATAAACCGGCTTTGGCATGTAAACTTGTTTTGTAAGATAGAAGTAGCAGAGACCGAGCCGGACACGATTATGAGTCGGCCTCGGGATTCTGTAAGCCGGCGGGCGTCAACCCATGTATATAAGGGGACGACCCGGCGGCGGTTCAGGGAGAACAGACAACAACTCGAGACTCAGGCAAAGCGTATTCGCTCCCTGGTCATCGAAACCCCATCAATTCCATCACAACTAGACGTAGGCTTTTACCTTCATTGTAAGGGGCCGAACTAGTATAAAACTCTCTTGCGTCCCTTGTCCACTTTAACCCCTTTAAGCTAACCCGTAGCGATGGCTCCACGACTAAGTACTTTATCTAGGACATCTGCCGTGACAAAACCGCGATAGTTGGCGCCCACCGTGGGGCTATCGCATGATGGTTTGAAGCTCTTGGAGGGCAACTTCGAAGGACTCAAGGCTTACGCTGTGGGCCGGATGACCAAGAGTCATCACGGCAAGATCTACATGGACGATGCAGGCTGGGGCCCCGAGGCCGGCTCAATCGAGTACGGGTACCGGGTCCCCTTTGGTGGCATACACATTTTCATTGGCAAGATCGGCGAACTGGGCCCTGAGCCGGACGTCTGCACCGACCTCGTCCAAACGGTTCAGCGTGTGAGGTATGCCCGAGTCAAGCCTGTCATGAAGCGTGCCTTCGTGGGAGTTATCCATGGAGGGGAATCTGAGGATAGATTGGAATCTGGTGGTGAGACTGTCGTTTATTCCGGCGATGATTCATCGACCGGAGAGACCGAGTCGTTATATCAGTTGCAAGATGGCTGGATTGGGGGCTGTTCCGATGGCAACACTATTCCGGACCCCTTTGATCTGCCAAACCGGGTTGCGATCTTCATGGCCGGCACGCAACTGGCGCTCCACTCTTCGACCACAGTGGCGATGATTTCCGGATCGGCAGTGGCAGCAGTGGCCGGGGCAGGAGGCCCTGTGCGACCGCCAGCTCAGGTTCTATGTGATTTGTTTGACGTGTTGGCAACACTGATGGCGGAGGTTAACCCGGCGGATCAGGATGCACACAATGCAGAAATCGCGAAAGTGAAAAACCAGATCACCCAAGCCAAAGCCGACTTAGCAGCTGAGGATACCAGGATAGCCGCGGAGCAGGCCGCTTTGGATGCACAAGCTTACCGGATTATGCTAGATCAGAGTGCTTCGAACGAAGTCCTGAAAAGGAGGCACCGATCTTGCTTGCCGCCAGTTTATGACGCTAGAAATCTTTTTAACACCCCAGGAGCGGGGACCAGTAATCCGCCGGTGGTAAACCGGGCGGAGGCACCGGGGGCATGTGCGCCGGTTCAGCCACGTTTGGTGGATCCGCCTCGTCAAAACAACATTATGGCACCGCATGTCCCCACGCCACCGGGTCATTATTCTAACCCGATGGACAACATTGTCGCTGCCGCTTCACGGCTGGCGGCCATCCCGATCGAAGGCGATTCTCCAGCGGCGGTCGAGGCGCGTCGGGTTAAGGAGCTTCTTCAGACAGCCTTGGTTCAACAGGAGGCTTATTCATATAGTCGCGATTGGATTCATTCCACTCCCCGTCGAAGCCGGAGTTACAGCAGGCGTATGGATGAACCGGCAGTGTCAAGCAATGCGCGGAACCATGATCTGCCCCGTGGCAATAACCCGGCGGGTGGTGCTGGTGATGCTCAGGAGGTGGTGGACCGGGCTCGGGCACGCACAGAAGCCGAGTTAGCGGCGCAGCATGAAGCCCATCAGCTTACTCCGGTTCGTCCAACCACATCGGTGGAACCAGGAGTTACCTCTAGTTCTTTGGGAGTGCCATGTCTTGTCCTAGCATTGCACAATGTGCGCCTGCCCAAGGATTTCAAGGGCCCGCGCAAGGTGCCGAATTACACCACCGATTTATCCCCTGAAACATGGGTCGAAAGTTATGAGATGGCCATGGAGATGTTGGATGTGGATGATGCGGCATGTGCGAAATACTTCACCATGTTGCTAGAAGGGACAGCCCGCACTTGGTTAAAGAGCTTACCGGCTAATTCTATCAGGTCATGGGCCGAGTTGAGAGCCCGATTTATTCAGAATTTCAAGGATACATGCAAGCAGCAAATGTCAATTGTGGACTTAGCTGCCTGTGTCCAAGAGGAAGGAGAGTCAACAACCCATTGGGTGCGCCGGGTTTCGGAGATTTTGCATTCATCAGATCGCATCAACGCTGACACCGCAGTTTTAACATTGGAAGGCAATTGCCGGTTTGAACCCCTGAAGTTGAAGTTGGGACGGCTCAAACGTCATTGTAATGACATGGGAACCCTCATGGCTGCACTGGTGAAGTATGCCGACTCTGATAGTACCAAGGATCCCGAGTCTGACGATGATAAGACAGGGAAGGGAAAGAAGAGCGGCAACACAAGGGGCAGCACCACAACCCGGCGGGTCATGGAAACGGCGGCAAGCGTAAGGCAGACCATGGTTTAGACTTTGTGGCTAATACTAATACACACGACAAGGGCCAGCGGCGTAAGGGTAAACCGCCCCAGCGCGGTGGAAGGCCAAATCCTAATCTGGACCGTTTGTCTTATCTGTTGAACCAGCCCTGTTCAAAGCATGGGACGAAGGAGGAACCGTCCACGCACCTCTGGAAAGATTGTTACATCATGCAAGAGCTCGAAAATTCTGATTCTTTCCGGTATGATCATGGACCAGGAGGCGGTTTGGGCCCCGGGTCTCATGGGCCGGGTTATGGTGGAGGAAATTCTGGTTCAGGCTTCCACGGTAATCAGGGTGGACATAACAATCAAAGTAATCAGGGTAATCAAGGTGGCTATAATCATCAGGGCAATTAGCAGCAGCAACAGTCGGGTTACCAGAGCAACCCGATGCAGTTGAATAGCGGACAGTATCATGTCTTCATCACTAGCTTGGACAAGCGCGATCAGAAGCTTCATAAAAGGGTGGTGAATGCCGTTGAACCAGCGGTGCCCCGTTATTTGCGCTGGTCCGAGCAGCCGATTGTGTGGAGTAGAGAAGATCATCCACCCCGGGTTGACAATCCGGGTCATCTGCTCTGGTGGTGGCACCTCAGGTGGGAGGTTATAAGTTCACTAAGGTACTCATGGATGGAGGGAGTAGTATCAATATCCTTTATTATGAAACTTTCCGTCGCATGGGGTTAACAGATAAAAATCTTAAACCGTCCAATACGGTGTTCCATGGTGTAGTGCCTGGTAAGTCGGCATATCCTGTTGGTAAGATAGCTCTGGAGGTGGCTTTTGGAGATGAGCATGACTCGAGATCAGAAACCTTGACCTTTGAAGTGGTGAAAATCAGCAGCCCGTATCATGCCCTATTTGGACGGCCAGCTTATGCTAAGTTTATGGCACGACCTTGTTATGTCTATCTGCAGCTCAAGATGTCGGGTCACAAGGGAACTATAACCATGCATGGGAGCCGCAAGATTGCTCTGGAGTGTGAAGAAGGTGATGCGGCTTATGCTGAGTCGGTTTGTGCAACAGAAGAGTTGAAGTTTTACAAGGACAATGTTGATCCGTCAGATATGACTTCGTTGAAGAAACCAACTACAGAGCATGATTCGGCCCTGAAGTTTAAATCGGCTGATGAGACTAAGCTTGTTGACTTCGTGCCTGGCGATTCGTCCAAGCAGTTTAGCATCAGCGCTAACTTGGATCCAAAATAGGAAAGCGCGCTCATCGAGTTCATCCGTGAGAATCGGGACATCTTTGCATGGAAGCTTTCCGACATGCCAGGTGTACCGAGAGAACTCGCTGAGCACACTCTCAATGTTGATCCCAAGTATAAACAGGTCAAGCAATTTCTCCGTCGGTTTAATGAAGAAAGACGCAAAGCTGTTGGAGAAGAAGTAGCTAGGCTCTTGGCGGCTGGATTTATCGTTGAAGTATTCCATCTTGAGTGGTTGGCTAATCCGGTGCTGGTCCTCAAGAATAATGGCACTTGGCGTGTGTGTGTGGACTACACAGATCTCAACAAAGCTTGTCCAGCAGATCCTTTTGCCCTTCCCCATATTGATCAAATTATTGATGCTACGGCGGGTTGCGAGCATTTAAGCTTTTTGGATGCATACTCTGGTTATCATCAGATCAAAATGGCAGTTAAGGACCAGGAGAAGACAGCCTTCATAACTCCCTTTGGAGCCTTCTGCTATGTGTCCATGCCCTTTGGGCTCAAGAGTGCCCAGGAGACTTATCAACGGTGTGTGCAGAATTGTTTGCATAAACAGATCGGCCGCAATGTTCACGCTTATGTGGATGATATTGTGGTAAAATCAAGGAAGAAGGAGACATTGATTGATGACTTGAAGGAAACTTTTGATAACCTAAGGGTTTATAAAATGATGCTTAATCCGGCCAAGTGTGTCTTTGGTGTACCTGCAGGCAAGCTCTTGGGTTTTTTGGTGTCTAACAGGGGCATTGAAGCTAATCCGGAAAAGATCAAGGCCATCACCTCCTTGGCTAAACCGAAATGTATCAATGATGTTCAACGCCTGGCAGGCCGGATTGCCGCGTTGAGCCGGTTTGTCAGTCGCCTTGGCGAGAAGGCCATCCCTTTATATCAGATGCTGAAGAAAACAGATAACTTCGTCTAGAGTGATGCTGCTAATGAAGCATTTGAGGACTTAAAGCGGCAGCTGGCTAATCCGCCAATTCTCGCTGCTCCAGTGGACAAAGAACCATTGTTGCTATATGTGGCAGCTAATGCTCGGGCTGTTAGTGTGGGTATTGTGGTGGAGCGCAAGGAGGCAGGAAAGGAATATCCGGTTCAGTGGCCGGTTTACTATATCAGTGAGGTACTTATAGAGTCCAAGCAGAGGTACCCGCATTGGCAAAAATTGGTGTATGGGGTTTTCATGGCAAGCCGGAAGCTTAAGCAGTATTTCCAAGGTCATCCCATCACGGTGGTCAACTCTGCTCCTTTGGGGGATATAATCCAGAACAGGGAAGCAACTGGTCGGATTGCTAAGTGGGCTATCGAGCTCGGGCCTCACGGGTTGAAATACATACCCCGAACGGCGATCAAATCTCAGGCACTTGTGGATTTCATCAATGATTGGACAGAATTACAAGCGCCAGAGGAGAAGCCGGATCACACTTATTGGACTATTCATTTTGATGGGTCCAGGCAATTGGAGGGCTCAGGGGCTTGAGTCGTATTAACTTCCCCACAAGCTGATAAGTTTTGTTATGTTCTCCGTTTAATGTTCCCTTGCACTAACAATGCAGCTGAATATGTGGCTTTACTCCATGGTCTTCGGATGGCTAAGGAGATGAACCTCAGCCGAGTTAAGTGCTTCGGTGACTCAGATCTGGTGGCTCAACAAGTGTCCGGCACTTGGGATTCCAAGGACCCATTAATGGCAGCATATCGTCGTGAGGTGGATATTGTTGCAGGTCACTTTAAAGGTTATCAGGTGGATCATGTGGACTGGCAGAAGAATGAAGCGGCGGACGCTTTAAGCCGCCTGGGTTCCCAACGTAAACCGGTTCCACCTAATGTCTTCCTTGATGTTTTGCATAATCCGTCCGTCAAGCTCCCTGGTGAAGAGGATTTGGCTGTTCCTGATCCGGAGGCCCAGTTGGTGGCGGCTCTTCATGTTATCCCGGATTGGACGATTCCATATCTGGCATATATGAACCGGGGCGAGTTACCAGAGGATGAAACCTTGGCCAGGCAGATAACCCGGTGGTCCAAGTCCATGACTATTATCAATGGAGAGTTATATCATTGCAGTGTGACAGGGGCGTTTCAACGCTGTGTGTCTCCCGAGGAAGGCCATGAAATTTTGCGTGAGATCCACGAAGGAGATTGTGGTCACCACGCCGGTTCAAAATCTTTGGTGGCCAAGGCGTTTTGTCATGGTTTCTATTGGTTGACAGCTCATGCTGATGCCGAGGACTTGGTCAAAAGATGTGATGGCTGTCAGAAATTCTCAAGGCGCGCTCATGTACCGGCTCAAGAATGAGGATGATTCCAATCACCTGGCCATTTGCAACTTGGGGGCTGGATATGGTTGGGCCTTTCAAGAGGTCCAAGGACAAGAAGACCCACCATTTGTTGGCGGTTGATAAGTTCACGAAGTGGGTGGAGGCAGAGCCAGATAGTAAGTGTGATGCAGCCATGGCGGTTCAATTTATCAAAAAGGTGATCTTCTGGTTTGGCTTTCCACACAACATTATAACAGACAATGGTACCAATCTGTCAAAGGGTGCCATGAAGGAGTTCTGTCAACGTGAGCACATCCGGCTTGACGTGTCATCAGTGGCTCACCCCCAGTCCAATGGTCAAGAGGAGAGGGCTAATCAAGAGATCTTGAGAGGCATCAAACCCCGGCTTATGGTTCCTTTGCAACGGACGTCGGGTTGTTGGGTTGAGAAGCTACCTTCAGTGTTATGGAGCATCAATACCACACCCAACAGATCGACAGGATACACACCGTTCTTCATGGTTTATGGAGCGGAAGCGGTTCTTCCTAGTGACATCCGTCATGACTCACCTCGTGTAGCGGCATACGTTGAAGCTGACAACGAGAAAGCACGGTAGGAAGCTCTTGACCTATTAGATGAGGAGCGTGACATGGCGGCAGCCCGTTCGGCGATTTATCAGCAAGATCTGCGTCATTATCATAGCCGCCGGGTTAGAACCAGAACCTTTCAGGAAGGAGATTTGGTGCTTCGACTCATCCAGGATCAGACGGACATGCACAAGCTATCCCCCCCTTGGGAAGGACCTTTTGTGGTCAGCAAGAATCTGCACAATGGGTCATACTACCTAATCGATGTTCGAGAGCGCAAGGACTCATGTAAATCGGAGGAGGAGACCAACCGGCCGTGGAATATTGCTCATCTTCGGCCCTACTATACTTGAGCTACAGGCTCTGCTTATGTACATATTATGACATTGTATATATTATGATCAATATAATAAACCGGAACCTCAGCTAAAGCGGGGCATCTGTTGTTTTCTTACATCATGTGTGGTTACATGGAGCTTACAAAGCAGCGCCCGGTTTACCCCTTGATTTAGCTTCTCAAAGCTTGATATTAGATCACTTGGGGGCTTGATCGAACCCGAACCATAGCTACACCTCTTGATCAAATTTGGGGCCTGGCAGCCCGTGAAAAGCCTCGACTACAACGGTTTTTATTTGCCTTTTGCTGAGTTTTCTTTGTTTTAATAAGATTTGTGACATTTTTAAACCGGTGTTTATCAGCCCGGTTAGGCTATCAACTACAAGTTGACAGTATACAATCAAATTATAATCCGAAGACTATCAGCCCGGTCTGGTTTTGACTCAAAGTCACCAGTATGGAATAAACTAGTGTTTATCACAGCCCGGAACGGTTTTCTGATAAACCGACATCATATAACAGGAGTTACTTCTACTCCGGATTAGGGTTATTACCCTCATTACAAAGTTGGTCAGCCAACACTATGCCTAAAGGTCACAGGTATCATATATTTCTATATTTGGTTATCTTTTACCTTGGTTATAAACCTTGGTCATATATATATTTGGGTATCATGACCCGCCCGGTGATAAAACGCCAGGGCGCTTTAAGCTTCTTATCTGCAGGAACAACTTGAATAAATAGCTAAGGATTATGAACATCATATCTTAAGCATGGCGGTTTAACACGCATCAGTTGCAGATAGATATGCATGAAGGCATAACAGACCAAGTGTTTTAGCTAGCCTATTACAAGGCGTTTCCGTGCCCAAAGGGATAATTGTTTCTCAATAAGCATTGCAGCAAGTGGAAGACTAAACCGGCCCCTGGATTATGATTGCTTATCAGCTTGACCTGACGGCTCCGGATCATCTTGCACCGGTTCATCTTCGTCCCTACCCAGCGGCTGGAAATCAACAGTTGTCCAGTCGATCCCAGTTAAAGCTTGGAACACGGCTTCGTCGCTTATAAGGGTGGACGGTTCAATGTCAGGGGCATAAGTGTGCTTACGGATTGGAGGGATCAGGTTTTGAGCCTCAGGAGTTGGTGCAGCAACCCGCTTGTTATTGATATCATAACTCGCCTGGTAAAATGAAAGATCAGCCTCTTCAGCAAGTTGACAAGCCAGTGGACGTACTTCCCGGTTTATGGCGCGGAGATCTTCAGTGCAAAATTCTGATCCGTCTTCTTTTAAGCTTGGGTAGCCTTTAGCCACGTCCGTCGGATCAAGATCAGGCACCCATGCTTTTGCCCGGGTTAGTGCGGTCAGAGCGCCAGCCCTTGCAGCAGACCTCTTTAGCTCTTCTACCCGGGCAGGCAGCATAGATAGCCTGTCTAAGGTATCCTTGATTAACGTCGGGGGCGGCTTATTGTGAGAAGCGGTGCAGATAATTCGTTGTGCGCCGGTATACAGTTGTTCTATCAGCGTGTAGGCAGCCTTCAGCTTCTTCTGAACATCAGAGCCCAGATGACTAATGCGAGTTCCTGCATCATTGCAAACATCAGCAAACCGGCAACGCATGGGAAGATATGTTGAAAGTATAAAGTAAGGATGCTTACCAAACACAGCAGCAGTCATGGCATGTATCTGCCGCTTTACACCAGTCAGCTCGTCTACCACCGGTTTGAGAGCTGCTTCAGCGTCTTCAGCTCTTTTCCGCAAAGCGGATTTCTCTGTGTTCCAATCCGCCCGCTCCTTGGCGAAGCTCTCCTTTAGCTTTTCCATAGCGGCTAAGGCGCTCGTCAGCTCATCTTTTGCTTTGGAAGTTTCGGCCTGTTGGGACTTGATGTTCTCTTGCAGATCAGCGGTTTGGCTTTCCTTCTTGCTCAGTTCAGCCTATAAAGAGACAGATACATAATGAGTTGACAGTACATATTTGAAGTACCAAGCACATAACAAGTTATGCCCTTGATACTTGGGGGCTAATGCATATTTGCTCCTTATCAGAAATTTCTACAAGTCCCAAGCACAATACAAGTATTAATCTTGGCACTTGGGGGCTAATGTGTGTTTGCTCAAAAACTGTTGGTATGGGAATTCTTATACAGTCCCGGTTCATCTTTATAAAGTTAAACCGGCCCTTGGGGGCTATACCGGTGAAAGAGCAGTATGGCAAATTTTAAGGAACCGGTTCATCATAAAGAAGTAATCTGGTCCCTGGAGGCTAAATATGCAAAGTTAAGTTATGGCAAAGTCCCGGTTTAGATTGGTATCATAAACCGTCACTTGGGGGCTACTAGGAGTTGATAAACTGCAATTGGACAAAAGAGAAAAATAGTAGTTACCTCATATCGCTCCTTCATCAAGTTTACCAAACTAGCTTCATAGTCACGGCTGGTATACAGACGGTTCAAGAAGCCAGAGTGAATGTCTTGAGCATTGAGATGGGCGTAGCTTGATAAATCGGCATTCCATTTGCCTTTGCCGATAGCAGAGAGCTCGTCCTTAGTAGTATGCTTTGACAAAGCGACAGGGTTGCCAGGAGTGGTGTGGCCAGTGCCAGTAATCATAATGTCATCATCTTGATCATCAGCAGCCTTCGCTGGAGTTGGCGGTTTGTCAGTATCCTTAACCGGACTGGCCGGTTTGTCATCAGTTCGGACAGGGCTGGTTGGCCGGTCTGCATGGCTTGTAGTGTCAACTTGCACTTGTTCAGCAAGGAAGTCATGGCCTTGAGGCGGCGGATCGTTAAGCATGTCGTCAGCGTCGATTTCTTCCGGATCTGGAGTTGTTTCCGGTTTAGTAGCTACATTATCATCAGCCGGTTTGCTTAACCGAGCCTTCTTGTTGGGTCTTGGCTTGGCGCTGAGAAAAGATAGACATAAGGATCAGTACAGTATATAAAGATAACACATCAAGAATAAAGACACGTGCATAGCTCACCCAGGAACTGTTTTGAGGGGTGGAAGCTGCGTGGCCGATGACTCGCCAGAGGATGAGTGAGAAGTACCCTGATAATTTGAATCAGACGGGTTAAGAGGCTGGCGGAAACAACCTGCTTTTGGGCATGAAGTATCAATGGGATAAGAGACCTCTGATCGGCGTTTCCGAACCGGACTGTTCGGTAAACCGGCGCAGGTAACTACCTGGCCACTGTGCCGGGTTGTACGGCGAGCTTCGTGCTGCTGCGTCTTCAAAAGAAAGTTTGGGTCCAAGTAAGCAAGAGGGTGAGAAAATTTTACTTTCCGGTTTGCTTGACGGATTTTTGATGTTGGCAGAGGATCTGAATCGGAGGAAAGAATGGTTACCTCTACGTCCTCAGCATGACTGCCTTCAGCGTCGTCCTGATAATAATCATTGTCAATGAGATGTACGAAAAATGAACCAAGAGAGTCAAGTTCTACCTCTGGTTCCGGGTTACCCACATCGTCATCAGCTGGTGGATCGGAGGATGCAGTGGTCCTTCTCTTGGCAGGTTTTTTAACAACCTTGGTCTTTGGACGAACTGGCTTGACCGGTTTATCTTGCGGCTTCGCCGGTTTGTCTTGGGATGGTTTCTTGTTCCAGAACGGATCATCACCCTGTCAGAAAATAATCACACTTTCAGAGAATATTTGGACAGAAGCAACTTCAGATAAAAAGATTATATGATTCTTACAGCTGGTGGTTTGTTGAAGGTGCAGAAAGGGAGTAGTCCGGTTTGGGCACAGACAGCCTCCGGTTCGTTCAGTATCTTTTTTACAGCCTCAGTGACTTCTGCATCTGTAAGCTGAATGTCAATGTGCCGCTGAGCATCCTTCAAACTCCCCATATACTCACACATCAAACTGGAGCGCCGGCTTAAGGGTAGAATACTCCAGCTTATCCAGCAACGAGCAAGATCAACTCCTGTCAAACCGTTCGCCATGAAGGCTCTAAGCTTTGATAATTGGGGAGCATAGTTGGCCCTTTCTCTTGCCGTCAACCTTTGAGGAAAAGGATGTGTGTTGCTAAGGCGCTCAGGGCGGTAACCTGGCAGGGGGTTTTCATCAGATGGGGATGTATCCATGCAGTAAAACCAAGTCTGGTTCCACTCTTTGGGGTGACTGTGGAGGTTGGGATGGGGGAAGGTGACTTCCTTCCTTTTCTGAACTGCCATTCCGCCCAGTTCCGTATTGGGTCCATCTGAGAACTCTGTGTGACGGTTTAAGTGAAAGAAATCCCTAAACAGTTTGACTGATGGTTCCTCTTGCAGATAAACCTCACAAAAGACTTGGAAGTGGCAGATGTTGGTTACAGAATTGGGACCGATGTCTTGAGGGCGCAGTTGGAAACTAGCCAGTACATCCCGAGAATTTTTTGAACCGGGAGGGCTAAAACCTCGTCCGAGATGATCAGCGAACACGACTACCTCTCCATCCTTGGGTGTAGGAGGATTTTCCGGGCCAGGGACCCTCCAGTGGATGACATCTTTTTTAGCTAAAGCGCCCGTTTTAACAAGATTGTTTAACTACTCTTCGGTTACTCGAGAGGGAGCCCAATTGCATTCATAGACTTGCTTGGCCATGGCAATGGAAATCTGAAACATGATTATTGCCGGTTTAAGATTTACAGTGGACAACTACAGAACAGTATAAGGATACAGGCATATTGATAAACCGGAATTGGTTATTTGTAAACCGAAGTCTGACAATGGAAACAGTACAATGATGAAAGCATTGGCGGTTCAACAGGGGACTAATTGTATCTACTGGGTCATCATTTTGTATATGAAGTTAAACCGCCCAATCTGGTATTAAAGATGTATAAGTGAAGGGAAAAACAGGTTTCACAAGTTGGCATTATAATTTTGGATGTACCGCATGTCAGAAAATGAAAATATATTCAGACCTAAATATTGGTACCGAAGCAGTTGATGAAGGTTCAGATGGGATTTTCTACTTAAACGAGATGCATGGATGGAAAAGAAGGGCTACGACTATCATCGTACATGATAAATATCAAGGTTTGAATCAAAGAGCTATTGCACAACGACGAACACCGATGAACACTGAAACCCTAATGACAGATCTATGGCGGAAGGAAAGAAGGCTTACCGATGCTGATGGAAGAGCGGAGAGGCGCCGCGATTCTCTGGTGCGTTCAGGGTGATGCAGCGGCCGGAGTTGAGGCAGAAGCGAAGGTCGACGGTGGCGGCGGAGCTCCAAAGGTCGGGCAGCGCAAGGAAGAGGACGAGGTGAAGAGATACGGGGGGGAATGGAAAGACCCCTGGCCCTATTTATAAGGGCAGAAAGATAAGCGTCAGGCGCGAAAATCAAGGAGCCTAAATTTTGAATATGAGGCGGAGCTGTCGCCTCGATTGTCGGAGGCTCGTTAATGACAGGTGACGTCACGGCGGTTTACCATGATCCTAGAAGATGATGTCACGGCGGTTTACAAGATTGTGTGAAGATGTTGAAGAAGAAATTTTCTTAAGTATTGAGGATTGACATGAACCAGTTCAAATCAATCTGGGGCCTAATGTTGGGGATATTACCACTGGGCGTAAACCGGCCAGGAGAGGCCGGGTTAACCCCATAAGTAGTTCATGTGTATCTGAAGACCAAGAAGACAGACGGTGAAGCTTCATGAAGGCCCAGGGCCCAAATCCGGTTTAAGGCCTGTAGACATAAACCGACATTGGCATGTAAACTTGTGTTGTAAGATAGAAGTAGCAGAGACCGAGCCAGACACGATTATGAGTCGGCCTCGGGATCCTGTAAACCGGCGGGCGTCAACCCATGTATATAAGGGGACGACCCGGCGGCGGTTCAGGGAGAACAGACAACAACTCGAGACTCAGGCAAAGCGTATTCGCTCCCTGGTCATCGAAACCCCATCAATTCCATCACAACTAGACGTAGGCTTTTACCTTCATCGTAAGGGGCCGAACTAGTATAAAACTCTCTTGCGTCCCTCATCCGCTTTAACCCCTTTAAGCTAACCCGTAGCGATGGCTCCATGACTAAGTCCTTTCTCTAGGACATCTGCCGTGACAAAACCGCAACACTCCTAATTGTTTGACAGCTAGGTCCCACGCCATTGTCAATGTAGTCAATAAACGAGAAAATTACACAACAAACGGATAACACCAGGGACCCAGCAACTCGCCCAGTTGTTTTTGTGTTTTAGAGACGGGGCTCAACTGCGCGTTGTGCGGGGGCTGTGGCCCGTCTAGCCCACGCTTACGCTTTTATTTAAGCACAACACGAGGCCATTTCATATATTTTTTCTTTCTGAAAATGGCTAGCCCAGTTCTTTTTTGGAGAATACCCAACCGAGGCCTACTTGCTTTTCTCAGCCCTGCTGGGATGCAAATCTTTCAAGACGAGTAGGGATGTAAGTAGTAAGAAATGGGCTTCCCCAGAAAATGGGCTATAAGTTGTAAGAAATGGGCTGTAAATTTTTAAACCAAAGACAACCGACAATTACATTCAAATATCATTTTTTCTCGATTTCTCTACTCTTATAAAAGCAGAGTTGGTGATGATGGTGTGCCTGCCATCATGCAATATAGGCCGTCCGATCTATATCTAACGGATAGGAAGGAAACTACGACAATGTATCCGCACTCCTCTCCACATTTGTAGATAAGGCTTTCCCTCGTTCATCCTTTTCTCCCACAAGATAAACTACTCATACAAATGCATCTTGATGTTCCGTGCAACGCACGGGCATCTTGCTAGTGAAGATTTTAAATTTCATTCATTTTTTTGCGGAGAATTATTTTTGAATTTTATTTTGATGTAATTTTTTTAAAATTATTTTTAACGTGACTCCAAATTTCGTGATTAAAAGAGTTCGGTCACCATCGAAATATGCAAAATTTCGTTGAATTTTTTAGCAGTGCCCGGAATATGGTATGTAATGCTAATAAAAAGAATATGGGCTTCAAAATATCCTTAAGAATTAGAAAATGGGCTGTAAATTATTGAAAATAATGGCTAATGGACTGTATGCTGTTTTCCACAGATTTGGAGGCTGACTTCTGGGCCTACTAGGTTGACGATGACGCTGTCCTAAAACACAGAGCAGTGACTTTTGGATGTCCATCCAACGGCCGTCATGCTTCTTCAATCTCTGATCTTCCTGCTCCAGCCGCCCAAACCAGCGCCGGTGGGACTGCCTGCTCCCTCCTCCCGTGGCCAGCTGTGCTACCGCCAGGCCATCCCTCTACCCACCCACACATCCTGTTATTTACCGGCGACGTCAGCCTCACGCCGCAGCCGACCAGTCAGCGCTCGTACTCCCCTCAGCGTGGGCATCCGCTGTTGTGGCTTCGCCGGCTCTGGGTCGTTCCTTTCCTGGGCCTCGCCCTCATCCACCGTGTTTGTGCTCTCGGCACGGCATGGTCAAAATGGTCAACAAACAACAGCCATTGGAAGAGCGATGTAAGTGGAGAGGCTGACAGTAGGGACCCACACAAGCAAGTGCCACCTTATTACGCGCAAAATAATGATTCCTCCACCTGACAGCTGGGACCCACCAGAAGGGCCTCTGTATTTCGCGAAAAAACGTTCCTCCCGCTGACAGCTCGGACCCACCAGCTATATCTTCGCACGCAAGGAAGTGCCTCCTTATTACACAAAAAAATGAATACCCCTCTGCTAGCCGGAACCCACCATAGTGGGAGGCTGACTTGTGGGCCTACTAAGTTGACGCGGACGGAGAGCTTTGTCAACTTAGTCAATATGAACGATTCTAGCTCCAGTGACCGTACGATGTCCATCCAACAGCTGTAGTGCTTCTTCAAGCTCTGGTCTTCTTCCTCCAGCCACCCAAACCAGCGTCGGTCGTGCCACCTGCTCCTGCCTCCCGTGGCCGGCTCTGCTGCGGCCATGCCTCACCACCCCACCCTACTCCAACCTCTGGCCAGGCCATCCTTCTACTCACCCACAACCCGTGTTATTCTGCGGCAACGGCAGCCTCACACTGCAGCCGAACCCGTCAACCCTCGTACTCCTCTCCGCGTGGGCATCCACTGTCGAGTCTTCCCCGGATCCGCGCCGTCGCCTTCCTAGGCCTTGGTGCTCTCGGCGCGCCGTGGTCAATGTGGTCAAGGAACGACTTCCATCTGAAGAGGACTAGGCGTGGAAAGGCTGACATCTGGGTGCACGACCGCAGCAAGGAAGTGCCTCCTTATTACGCGCAAAATAATGATTCCTCCACCTGAAAACAGGGACCCACCGGACAGGCCACCTATTTCGCAAAAAAACGTTTCCCCCGGACTGCTAGGACCCACCAGCTACATCTTCGCATGCAAGGAAGTGCGTCCATATTACGGGTAAAAAATATGATTCTCCCCCTGACAGCTGGGACCCACCAGCTATATCTTCGCACGCAAGGAAGTGCCTCCTTACCTCCCTGACAGCTGGGACCCACCCGGTTGAACCGTACACAGGGTTGTCTGTCTGGTCGCGAACATGTACGTACATACTGGTCGATCGGTTTGTCTGCAGGCTACAACCATGAACAGGACGCCGTCGCTGCTCTCCGCTGCCTCTCCATGTACACAAGCCCTGATCGTACGTAGGCACGAGTAGGCGTTTGAGACCCCGCCCGTATGTATGTACATGGCCGTATTTACTTTCTTGCACCCTGGCTGTACGTACGTGTACACGATATAGACGGGACTGCGTGATATGCTACGTCCGCGACCGCCTATGGTCAAAACGGGATCCTGTTCACCAGGAGGGGTCTGGCATACCGCAAAACAGAGGAAGCGGACTTCTCTTCGACCTCCTACGGTCGAAACGGGGGTCCTGTTCATCGGGAGGGTGTGGCGTACCGCAAAACAGGACTCCACGGGCTACTATTCAAACACCGTCTACTACCTCGCTCCAGCCTCCACGGGCTACTGTTCATCCACCATTGACCTCCTCCAGCATCCACCTGCGACTGTTCATCCACGACGTCTCCCTCCTTCCTCCACCAGCTGCTGTTCATCCATGGGCTCCTATTGATCCGGCCTCCACCGGCTACTGTTCAACCAGCCCTCCATGGGCTACTATTCATCCAGCCCTCCACGGGGTCCTGTTCATCCACCTCCAACCGGCTCGATCTGGGTCCTGTTCATCCAACGGCAACGGCCTCTACTTCCACGGGATCCTGTTCATCCAACCCCCACCGGGACTGTTCATCCACCCCCAACAATGCTCACTGTTCATCAAGAGGAAGCATGTTCGATCGGCTTCAGTTAGTAGCAGTAACAAAGGAATCACTCGAACGGGTTCAGTTAACAGCCAGGGATCGATCGATCGCTCGGGTTCAGTAACATGTACCCAGTGCAATCGCTTGAGTTCAGTAGGCAAACGCCTCGCTCGGGTTCAGTTAGAGCCCAACGCCTTTCACCCACGCACGTACGTGTATCAGAGAAACACACAATCCCTCCGTGCATCGCTCGGCCCCGACCACCCACCGTAACCGGGAACTCCCCAAAATTTTCCTCGCCCTCGCTTCTCCACCGATTTTTTCCGTCATGGAGAGCCCAAAGAATGTCATGCAGGTGCGTCTCCGGCCTGCCCAGGACGAAAAGCACATTTTCTGTCATGATTTTTTGTCATAGAAATAGGAGCCCACCACATCTATGATGATACCGAGTTTTGTCACAATTATCGGCATAGAAGTATCATAAGCATGACCGAATTTTTTTTGTTCGGCCCAAAATGTCACGGATGTGTTTTTTTTGTAGTGCACTGAGCAGATCAGATTTGGAGGCCATGGTTAGAATCCCAAGCCAGATTGGTTTTGGATACCATGAAGTTATTGCACATTTTTTTTCATTATCCTTGCCTTGAAATCTGGTACTCTGTAGAATAAATGTGCATATCTTTTTCTGTGGTTGGATAGTTGGGACGACAGTGGAATCCAAAGCCACCAGGGTTCACGTCCTAGTCTTGACACCAGTGCTCGCATTTTCCTGGCCTTCCGGCGATGTGCGATCAGTGGGAGGAGAAGTTCCCATCGGTAAATTAATTCAGCGAATGTTTTGGTCAGATTTGATTTAAAAGCACCGATTTCTTTTAGATTATTCCAAACCAGTTAGACGAAACCAATTTTGTGATGTACAACACCAACTCTGCTTTAATACTATAGATATAAAAAAAATTGCCAACTTAATTAGTGAATCACATGCCAACATCTCTACTTCGTAAGGGGGGTTAGTAGCATTACCAACTCAAATCAAATAAAATCTTACCAAGACATCAACTTCTTGATGCATGCACACATTTTTAATTTTTGTTTCTTCTATGTTTCATCTTTTGGTTTCTTTTTTCTTGTTTCATTTCATCTACAATCAACCTATTATTTTGTGCTCAACATACTATCAAAATCGACGCATACCCGCACGCCATGGTGAGTTGGTAGCATTTCCTCAATTCCAATTAAACCTCCCCACCAATTTTTTCTATCCCACCAATTTGTTTTAGCTGATTTTTATCCCATTGATCTACTTAATTCGGTTTTATCTGCTAAATTTAGTAATGTAGTTATGAAAATAAATCAATCACGGTGATCTCTAATCAATCTTTAAAGACCAAATCTATGGAAAGGAATCAATATTTGATAACACAAGTCAACATTTATCTACTACTTAATAAAAGAGTAATGTTTCTTTTCCAACCAGGCAGGACTCTTCGTGAACTGGTTCACCCCCTCCCACCATGTCCCTCCGTCGATTTTTACGTCCAGCCGTTTTTTTGTCCCACCACGCCTTATTTGACCGTACCTTACCATACGCCGCTCAATCACATTAATACCTTCTCATACATCGTTTAATCACATTAATTAAGCCTTCCCATACATCGTTCAATCACATTAATCAAACCTTTGGAGATGCCACTAACCACGTTAATACCTTCCCGTACGTGGTTGATTGATTAACTTACCGTGTAATAATTACTTATTGTGCATGACACAACCTACCAAATTAACTTACCGTGGTCGACCTCGTCACCCCTTCCATGATTGAGCTCACGACCCAATACACCTGCGAGCTGGTGTACAACCCGACTCGAAGCTCCGAACCGTGATCCCTTCGGTTTGTTGCAACCCACTTCGCCAGCACCGGCTACGTGCGCCACCCAGATCTACATGATGGCGGATGATCCGATCCGGCAGCGTAGTTTGCGTGCATGGGATGATTCTCCCTCTCTATGGAGTCACTAGACGCCTGGTACAACATCTTCGTTTTGATGATGCTTTTGCATGTATTCTACACTGATCATGTCCCTCTCCTGGTGATACTGCTTTCGGTCAGGGAAGCACTAGTGATTGAAGCCGCATCCTTGCCACCATGGCATGACATGGTGCTCTAGATCAATGTCCTCAATCTCCGGTTTGATCTTCCTTTCTTTTTGCGGGCCCAGATTGATCTTCTTATCCCTGAAGGGTTTACTCACTTTGAAGCTTTGATTTCTGATGATCCAATTGATATCACCATGAATAGGTTGAGCATATGTAAATATAGAAGTAATACACATTTTGATCTTCTTATCTATGAACGGATTCACACATCCACATGTGTAGAACCTAAGACTTTTGTTTTCTTCATGTAATTGTGTGTTTAGACACCGGTACGCGTCGGTGCTATAGAAACGGTTTTTAACCCCTTTTCGCGATGACATTTGGAACCATCGCCAAGTGAGTGTGGGCAATGGGGGGTCCTTCCCACACGACCCACAAACCGTCGGGGATAGTGAGCCAAGATGCATATACAGTACTCCTAATCGTTTGTGCTCGCATTGCCATCGCAGGCGGTATTCTATGGTGCTACGTTTATGATGCGCGACCCATCACAAACGGTTCACTATTATAGAACGTGTATGATAAGCATACAATCACACACATTCGCTTGTCCCAAACCGTATGCGATAACTAATTAAGAAGGTTAGCTAATCGCCGTACGAGTCTCAGATAGGATTACGAAAAGACGGACCGTTGTAACATCGTCGTACATGACAACTATCGCACACGCTATTCTGTGGTGCAACATTTACGATGCATACTTCATCAGAAACAGTTCATGGTTGCGAATCATGTACGATAAGGCAACTATCACAAACGTTTAGTTTGCCCGCAACGTTTGTGATATTCTCTGACATCGCACACGGTTTGCAAACGGCAACTGTGTGCATGCTTGCACACGTTTCCTCTCTTTGAACCGTCTCGGATTATAGTGTATATCGCAAACATTTGTGTTTTACCAACCGTGTGTGCCGTAACGACCTGGATAGCGTAATTTCACCGTAATTTAATTGCTGCTATTTCAAATTGTACCGGATTTGAATTTGAATGTATGCTATAGCTTTATTCATATCCATCAGGTTCAGACAACCAATGCATTATTCGATTCATAGGTACATATGTTCAAGAATTTCATAAGAACCAACTAAAGAATGATGAACCACAGTTGTATACTTGTACTATTAAAGACGGTAAAGAAAGAGGCGAAATACATTCTGGTTGCTGAACCAGGTGAATCGGAATGCCCATATTGTGCCCTCCTCCATGCAGAAGGCACGCACGACTCTAGTCCAACCCCTTGTGATGGCCGACCGCCCATCCTTCACGGTCTTCATGAAAACATCTAGATAATCATCGTGTTCTGCTAAATACTTTAACCTTTCCATGCCCACTAATCATGTAGTTTGAGAGGTAATCTTGAGTAAACTTCTTTGGCAACCACTTGCAAAGGAAAAAGATTCAGACATTGTCATCTAACACAACTCATTATGGGCAGTAAAAAGAAGGCTGCAGTGTTCTTACTTACCATCCCGCAGTTCGATGTTGTCTTGGATAAAGTGTAAACAAATAGTTTAATTGCCATCTTTGGACCCATTTTATTAACAATCTTTATCAGCTTCCTCACTTGATGTTGGTTCATCGATATCTCATTGCCCCATACGCAGAAAGGGTCGAAGCGCGGATCTTTACCAATGACATATGTACCTAAAAGCACCAAGTTAATATTATGTAGCGACCAGACCTCAAATGGCCTGTGCTGCTGTGCACCAGTGTCATCCCTGGATCAGTAATGCTGACACGCACAGTACAAATGGAGGATTTATAACAGAGTAGCAATCACACACTTATTACATCAAATATCTCCAAAGAGATTAAGTATGAAAGCATGGCTTAAGGCCATCTAAACGATAACAGCGGAAGACTTGGAAGATAAGTGAGTCCATCAACTCCAGCGGCATCACTGAGTATAAGACCATGACCTAAGGCACCTTACTCGTCGTCTGAAAAGTCTGCAACATGAAACGTTGCAGCCCGAAAACGGGTCAGCACATAGAATATGCTGGCAAAGTAACACATAGAGAACAATGAACAATGATAATGCTATACTATATGCATTTATGGCTGGTGGAAAGCTCTATGGTTACAATTTTGCGAAAAGCCAATTTTATCCTACTGCAAAGGAATAAATTTTATTTAACTATCATGGTGGTTGAAACATTGAGAAGGTACCTCCAACTCAATCCCAATTAAGTGTCATCATTAACCCAACAAAATTAATTATAAGTATCACGGTGATGAGATTCAAATGATAATCCAGGTACTAGATACTCAAGTTGTCCATAACCGGGGACACGGCTAATCATGATCAGTTTGTACACTCTGCAGAGGTTTGTGCACTTTTCCCCACAAGACTCGATCGCCTCCGCTTGATTCTCGCACTACATGATGTTTGAGAAACGGATGACCGAGACACAGTCTTTCAGAAACAATCACTCTTTACTCTGGATGGACCAGTACACCTACTTTCCCCTACATCTGCTAGTCCACCTCTTCAAGAGATCCTGTAACCTACTTAGCTATGCTAGAGCCCATAATAGCTTGTGGCTGCACACAGAAGTTTCTAGCATGAATAATCTTATGATCCCTTTGAGCCTGGGTGGCGGACCTTATACATACAGACAACACTGGGTTCTCCAGGTGCCTCAATCCACCCAGATGTGAGTTTTAGTTGCCACCTTAAGTTGAACCATTAATAAACATCTCACATCTGTCATGAAATATCACTCAAACCCAATCCACGTCTACGAGCATAGCATGGCAATAATAAAAGCAACGTAGAAGTAACTCCCAAGGGTTTGATAAGAAAACAGGTAATAGGTACTACCTCAACTACTTCCCAGATACCCACAGTTTATTTAGATCCTAATCATGCAATGTGTTTGAGGAAAATAGATCTAATGCAATAAAACTGGGTATGAACGGGATATGATCAAAGTGTTACTTGCCTTGCTGATGATCCGCAAAACCTAACGAGTCGAAGTAACAAGCGGCACACTCCGGGTATTCTATCGCAAACAAACAAACATACAATCAGTACTCATCTAATGCATAGGTAAAACTCGAATGAAAGATCCAACCAGAAAGTTCAACTTAAGAACTCCGGTTTGCAAAAGGAATCAACTCGAAAGAAGCAACGAAAGTCAAACGGCGAAAGAAAGAAACTTCGTTTGCTAATGTGGATCTAGGTCAAATTTTACTGTAGCAAAAACTTGTTTGAGTAGGTTAAACGGAAAGAGAATTTCGAGACGAAACTCTAGGCGCTTGAATCACCTGATTCCGATAAACGAGCGAGAAGTTAAACAGAATAGAAGATTCGATCAGAAATCGAATCTGAGAAAATAACGAGAAAATTCGACGAAAAAGAAAAGGGACGAACGGTTAAATAACGGACGTTCGTTAACAGAGAAAAACCGACGAACGCGTTCGTTAAAACGAACGGTTCGGTGAACGCTCGCAAAATAATAAAACCAAAAAAAACTGATCTAGGGTTTTTTTTAAACAAAAGGGTTTTTTTACAGAAAACCGGTCAACGACGGAAAACGGCCGGCGGCAGTACCTCGACGGCGGGCTCCGGCGAGGGGCTCCGGCGGGGCGGGGCTCGGCGGCGGGGTGCGGGGCTCAGGGAGGCGGCGAGGGGCGGCGGCTCCGGGGCTCCCGGCGGCGGCGGCGGCGGGCAAGGCAACCGGCGGCGGCGGCGGGCGAGATGCGGGCGGGCGGCGGCGGCGATGTCGGCGGTGGCGGCTCGAGGTGAGGAGAGAAAGAGAGGGGGGGTATTTAAGGAGGGGGGCGGCGGCTTGGGGAAGGGGTCGGCTGGCGGGCGTCGTGCGGCGGCCGGACTCGGGCGGCGATCCCATGCGGGAGGAGGAGAGGGCGCAGGCGGGCCGTCGGCTGGGCCTTTGGCCCAGTCGGCGCGGGCGCGTTTTTTTTATAAAAAGGTTCCGCGGAAAATATTGCGTAGAAAAATAAATAAAAATTGGAAAAATATGAAATATATTTTCCCCGTCTAGTTAGAAAATCTAGAATAGGGTGAACATTTTTAAAATCAAAAATAAATATTTTAAAAACATGCAATATTTTTAATGCAATAAAAATTGCTAATAAAATCCAAATAAATGTTTTTAACATTTTTCCTCCAGTATTTCAATTGTTTTGGAGAAGTCATATTTTCTCCTCTCGTTTATTTAAAAATGAAATATTTTTCCGGAGAGAAAAATAATTAAAAACCAAAATCCTCGTTGGAAAATTAATTTGAAAAATTCGGGAAAATCCCCAACTCTCTCCGAGGGTCCTTGAGTTGCTTAGGATTTATCGAGGATTTGTAAGAATGCAACAAAACATGATATTCAATGATGATCTATGTATAACATTCCAAATTGGAAATTTGGGATGTTACATATTAGAAGCTAAACAACAATTGCACAATGATGTAGGACAACACTCTTTTATAATAATATCTTATAACATCCAATATACTCACATATTAGATGAATTAACATCTTATATTATGGGCCAGAAGGAGTTTATTGCATTCTTACAATTTATCGGCTGATTAACTGTTGCTGTATCCATGGGTTACAGTTAGTTTGAGCTAGTTCAGGCTCAAATAGCCCTAAAGTATATCTAAACATGAGGGCTAGTATGAGCTAGTTGCATCTATAACCCAGCCAAAAAAATATCCAACCCAAGAGGTGCTAATTGGAGCTAGTTCTCCTTGTGCATTTATTGTCAATCTAACCCTGCCATCCAAACAACTCTTTGGGTGGAGTTAGTTCTGGGTTAGTCATGAGCTAGAAACTAACTCTAACCTCTAGCTAAGTTGAGTATCCAAACAGGGCTGTGTTGTTGTTGTTATTGCTGTTGCTCTTCTACGTATATCTAGACATCATTAGAACATTAATGTAACACTCTTACTTGTTTCTATGTAGCCTAGGATTGCATATTTAGACATTAAGTACAGTGCATGTTGCTATGTAGCCTCAGATATATTACATATGGCCCTAGTTAACCTAACGATAAATGGGTTGCAGATATATTCAGTTAAAAGTCGGATTCACCGATTAGTCCCTTATCAGCCCCGGGCCTATATGGTACCAGCTACCGATATCGTGAACAGTGAGCATATATAAGCCATGGGATGAAACTAACCTCGATGGAAAACAACAGTCGTTCCCAAAATTTTCCTGTGTAGGTACATCGAGAAGCATGTTAAGCACAACAGGCTAAACATCAACCAAAATTATCCATGGCAGACAAAATAATCTCCAAAAGATAGCTTCAGTGTGCAGGTTTAAGCACGCTAGTAAAGCAAAACAAGTGGAAAGGTGTGTTAACTGCAACAGGCCTAACATTTAACAACAAGCAAACATAGTCATTCAAACTGGTATTGTGCCAGTCTAAGTACACTGGTTATTGTTAAATAAAAATGGAAAGACGTGTTAACTACAAGATGCAGCAACCAAATGTAGTCATTCATAGTGGTATTGTTGAAACTGGTACTGATGAAATTGAACTGCACAGTTCATACTTGCACATATAGAACATCACGTTGTGAATAACTGGATTAAACAAGGCATACTACGAACAACCAAAGATAGCATTTGAAACCGGACATATGCTAACTACAAACAACATAACAATCAAAAAACTTTAAAAGAGGCATATGCTAGCTATAACAGGTCGGCTTAACAGCAAGCAAATATATGCATTCCTATCGGTATGTTTAAAACTGGATTGATGAAATGTACTGCACAGTAAATAATTGCACATATAGAGCACATCGTGAATAACTGAAATAAAGAAGGCATACTGCAAAAAACCAGATATAGCAATTAAAACTGGACATATTCTCACTACACTACAAAAGGGACTCGACAAAACAAATCATGGGTTTCCCCCTGTGAGGAGGCACAGCAAAACAAATCATGGGTTTACTCACTTGTCACAGATGGGCTCGTTCCCGTGGGAAGAGCACGGACCCTAGATGCACTCCATGTTGTCGCAGATGGGCTCCTTCCCCTTGGAAGAGCATGGCTGTAGGGTGCCCTCCCTGATGTCGCAGACGGGCGCTTTCCCCTTGGAAGAGCTGGAGAGGGTGCCCTCTTTGTGGTCGCCGTCGATGAGGTCTGACTTGGAAGCTGTGGATCCCAAGCCAGCGTCATAGAACGTGTCCTTCAAAACTGACAAAATGGGCTCGATGGCGATGTAGGATGGCAAATTGTTGATAGCGAGCCACAGGAGATCAACGGCGGGGCCATGGATGAGATCGACAGCGGTTGAACCCGAGGGGTTGGTGTGGGCCACTTAACCTATGACATAGCCCGCCTAAGGCCGTCGCTATCGATGACCTCCATGTCGTAGCCAGCGTCCAAGACATACCCGCATACTCTAGCCCGCTGCTTGAGTGCCTGCCGCCAGTAATGGTCGTCAGCTTCCTCGGCGACATCAAGCAAAGAGACCGCGATACACCTCTTTTGGGCTAGTCGCTCCTCGAGCTCCACGGGAAGCATAGCCGGGCTTAGGCTGCGACGCTCTGGAGTGGGGGATGGGGATGGGGATCTGTGGGAAAGGGGGCATTTGGCAAGCGTCATCTAATAAACTCAGGGCGGCATGGGCTTGGAGATCGGTGGGTAAACTGCACGGGCAAACCGGCAGATGTTGACAATGGAGGCCTTGCAGCGGTGGCGGGGACCTTGCTAGGGTTTCGAGCGAGGGAGGGTGTGTGTGTGTGCGCGCACACGCCCGAGGAGGTTTTGGTGTGTGTGTGTGTGTGCGTGTGTGTGTGTGTGTGGAGGGGACGGGGGTGTGTTTGAGGAAATGACGCGGGTACTATAAGTTTTACTACGCGGGAGTCAAACGCGGGAGTGAAATGTCGGGGCTATTGAAAATTTTGATGATGGTGCATTGCACACGGTCCGGAGATAACAACCGTGTGTTATGAAACAGAAAAACCCTCGAGGCGGGAAGATATTTTCGAGGGATGCAGGCGGGATTGGGAACAAGAAACATCACACACGGTCGAAACACAATAACCGTGTGTTATCAAACAGAAAAAAGCTGCAGGCGGGTAGATATTTTTGAGAGGGGAAGCCTCGTGGAGCCCAATGCACACGGTTAGTTTGAGTGAACTGTGTCTGTTGCATCATCTGACTTGTCTAATGTTCATAAATTTGGCGAAAAATGACGTGGGAGAGGCTCAGAACATGAATACACTTGCATGTGGACCAAATTTATGTATGAAAAGGGTGGTTTGATTTTTAAATACCAAATGCAACTTCGATGTGGCACCTATCTTGCAAAGCGCACTATATTGCTTGCCCCCACCCCCACCCCCTCGTGTTGGCACGAAGGGAATCCTGAGCTATGAATGCATGCCCCCTCCCTTCTACCTCTTGAGCATGCGTTGGTTTTCCCTTGAAGAGGAAAGGGTGATGCAGCAAAGTAGCATAAGTATTTCCCTCAGTTTTGAGAACCAAGGTATCAATCCAGTAGGAGACTACACGCATGTCCCTCGTACCTGCACAAACAAATAAGAACCTTGCAACCAACGCGATAAAGGGGTTGTCAATCAATTGCAAAAGTGAGATCTGATAAAGATAATAAGATAAATATTTTTGGTATTTTTGTGGTATAGATAAAGATTGCAAGATAAATAGTAAACTAGAATTGTAGATTGAAAACTTATATGATGTAAAGTAGACCCGGGGGGCATAGGTTTCACTAGTGGCTTCTCTCAAGATAGCATGTATTACGGTGGGTGAACAAATTACTGCCAAGCAATTGATAGAATAGTGCATATTTAGACAATGATCATGAATATAGGCATCACGTCCGTGTCAAGTAGACCGAAGCGATTCTGGATCTACTACTATTACTCCACACATCGACCGCTATCCAGCATGCATCTAGAGTATTAAGTTCATCAGAACGGAGTAACGCATTAGGCAAGATGACATGATGTAGAGGGATAAACTCAAGCAATATGATATAAACCCCATCTTTTTATCATCGATGGCAACAATACAATACGTGCCTTGCTGCCCCTGCTGTCACTGGGAAAGGACACCGCAAGATTGAACCCAAAGCTAAGCACTTCTCCCATTGCAAGAAAGATCAATCTAGTAGGCCAAACTAAACCGATAATTCGAAGAGACTCGCAAAGATATGAAATCATGCATATAAGAATTCAGAGAAGAATCAAATAATATTCATAGATAATCAAGTTCATAAACCCACGATTCATCGGATCTCGGCAAACACACCGCAAAAAGAGTTACATCGAATAGATCTCCAAGAGAATCGAGGCGAACTTTGTATTGAGATCCAAAGAGAGAGAAGAAGCCATCTAGCTAATAACTATGGACCCAAAGGTCTATGGTAAACTACTCACGCATCATCGGAGAGGCCATGGTGTTGATGTAGAGGCCCTCCGTGATCTATTCCCCCTCTGGTAGAGCGCCGGAAAAGGCCCCAAGATGGGATCTCACGGGTGCAAAAGGTTGCGGCGGTGGAAATAGGGTTTCGTGGTGCTCTTGGATGTTTTCAGGGTATATGAGTATATATAGGCGAAAGAAATAGGTAGGTGGAGCCACGAGAGGCCCACGAGGGTGGGGGCGCGCCTACCCCCTGGGCGCGCCCTCCTACCTCGTGGCCGCCTCGTTGCTTCCTTGACGTCCACTCCAAGTCTCCTGGATTGCGTTTGTTCCAAAAACGATCCTCGCGAAGGTTTCATTCCGTTTGGATTCCGTTTGATATTCCTTTTCCGCGAAACACTGAAATAGACATAAAAACAGGAATATGCACTGGGCTTTCGGTTAATAGGTTAGTCCCAAAAATAATATAAAAGTGCACAATAAAGCCCATTAAACATCCAAAACAGATAATATAATAGCATGGAACAATCAAAAATTATAGATACGTTGGAGACGTATGAAGCATCCCCAAGCTTAATTCATGCTCGTCCTCGAGTAGGTAAATGATAAAAACAGAATTTGTGATGTGGAATGCTACATAACATAATTTTCAATGTAATTCTCTTTATTGTGGCATGAATGTTCAGATCCAAAAGATTCAAGATAAAAGTTCAATATTGACATAAAAATAGTAATACTTCAAGCATACTAGCCAAGCAATTATGTCTTATCAAAATAACATAGCCAAAGAAAGCTCATCCCTACAAAATCATATAGTTTGGCCATGCTTCATTTTCGTCACACAAAATGCTCCCATTATGCATAACCACGATGACAAGCTGAGCAATTGGTTCATACTTTTTAACGCGCTTCAGCCTTTTCAACCCTTAGGCAATACATGAGCGCAAGCCATGGATATAGCACTATAGGTGGAATATCATATGATGATGGGGGTTATGAGAGAAGACAAAAAGGGAGAAAGTCTCACATTGACGCGGCTAATCAACGGGCTATGGAGATGCCCATCAATTGATGTCAATGCGAGGAGTAGGGATTTCCATGCAACGGATGCACTAGAGCTATAAGTGTATGAAAGCTCAAACTGAAAACTAAGTGGGGGTGCATCCAACTTGCTTGCTCACAAAGACCTAGGGCATTTGAGGAAGCCCATCGTTGGAATATTCAAGCCAAGTTCTATAATGAAAAATTCCCACTAGTATATGAAAGTGACAAAACAAGAGACTCTCTATCATGAAGACCATGGTGCTATTTTGAAGCACAAGTGTGGAAAAAGGATAGTAACATTGTCCCTTCTCTCTTTTTCTCTCATTTCTTTTTGTTTGGGCTTCTTTGGCCTCTTTTTTTATTTGGGCTTCTTTGGCCTCTTTTTTTTATAGTCTTTCCTCACATGGGACAATGCTCTAATAATGATGATCATCACACTTTTATTTACTCATAACTCAATGTTACAACTCGATACTAGAACAAAAATATGACTCTATGTGAATGCCTCCGGCGGTGTACCGGGATATGCGATGAATCAAGAGCGGCATGTATGAAATAATTTATGAAAGTGGCTTTGCCACAAATACGATGTCAACTACATGATCATGCAAAGCAATATGACAATGATGGAGCGTGTCATAATAAACTGAACCGTGGAAAGTTGCATGGCAATATATCTCGGAATGGCTATGGAAATGCCATAATAGGTAGGTATGGTGGCTGTCTTGAGGAAGATATAAGGAGGCTTATGTGTGATAGAGAGTATCATATCACGGGGTTTGGATGCACCGACGAAGTTTGCACCAACTCTCAAGGTGAGAAAGGGCAATGCACGGTACCGTAGAGGCTAGCAAATTGCGGAAAGGTAAGAGTGCATATAATCCATGGACTCACATTAGTCATAAAGAACTCATATACTTACAGAAAAATTTTATTAGCCCTCAAAGCAAAGTACTAATACGCATGCCCCTAGAGGGAGAGATTGGTAGGAAAAGACCATCGCTCGTCCCTGACGGCCACTAATAAGGAAAGCACTCAAAGAACACCCCATGCTTCAAATTTGTCACACAACATTTACCATACGTGCATGCTACGTGACTTGCCAACTTTAACAGAAGTATTTCTCAATTTCACAATTACCCAACTAGCATGACTCTAACATTACCACCTTTATATCTCAAAACAATTATCAAGTATCAAATTTATCATAGTATTTAATGCACTCTATATGAAAGTTTTTATCATACCCATCTTGAATGCCTATCATATTAGGACTAATTTTATAGCCAAAGCAAATTACCACGCTGTTCTAAAAGACTCTCAAAATAATATAAGTGAAGCATGAGAGATCAATAATTTCTATAAAATAAAACCACCACCGTGCTCTAAAAATATAAGTGAAGCACTAGAGCAAAATTATCTAGCTCAAAAGATATAAGTGAAGCACATAGAGTATCTAATAAATTCCGATTCATGTGTGTATCTCTCAAAAGGTGTGTACAGCAAGGATAATTGTGGTAAACTAAAAAGCAAAGACTCAAATCATACAAGATGCTCCAAGCAAAACACATATCATGTGGTGAATAAAAATATAGCCTCAAGTAAAGTTACCGATAGACGAAGACGAAAGAGGGGATGCCTTCCGGGGCATCCCCAAGCTTAGGCTTTTGGATGTCCTTGAATTTTACCTTGGGGTGCCTTGGGCATCCCCAATCTTAGGCTCTTGCCACTCCTTATTCCATAATCCATCAAATCTTTACCCAAAAACTTGAAAACTTCACAACACAAAACTCAACAGAAAATCTCATGAGCTCTGTTAGTATAAGAAAACAAACCACCACCTTAAGGTACTGTAATGAACTCATTCTTTATTTATATTGGTGTTAAACCTACTGTATTACAACTTCTCTATGGTTCATACCCCCCGATACTAGTCATAGATTCATCAAAATAAGCAAACAACACACGAAAAACAGAATCTGTCAAAAACAGAACAGTCTGTAGCAATCTGATTTGTTCGAATACTTTTGGAACTCCAAAAATTCTGAAAAACTAGTAAAGGCTGGATAATTTGTATATTGACCTTCTGCAAAATGAGTTGGCAATTTATCACGTTCTGGTGAAGTTTAACAATTATTTTCGTGAGCGCAAAGTTTCTGTCTTTTTCAGCAAGATCAAACAACTATGACCCAAGAAGATCCTATTGGTTCTACTTGGCACAAACACTAATTAAAACATAAAAACACATCCAAACAGAGGCTAGATGAATTATTTATTACTAAACAGGAACAAAAAGCAAGGAACAAAAATAAAATTGGGTTGCCTCCCAACAAGCGCTATCGTTTAACGCCTAGTTAGGCATAAAAACAAGAATAGATCTAGGTATTGTCATCTCTGGTAGGCAATTCTTCAATGGATCACTTATAACCCTTAGGAGTTTCCTTCTTTTTATTAACGATCAACCACTTAGGCAAGAAATCAAGAAATTCATTGGTAGCAAACGGTTCCTTAATGATAGCGAAAAAGTTGGGGTGAACACTTATTGATTTGAGATCCGCATTATCCTTACTAGAAGATTCACCCTTATTTTTAGGAACATACATAAATTTGGCAACTTTAGTAGTAGGAGGATTCGAAGTGTTTCTTACGGCAGAAAAGGCAGACCCTAAATTGGTAATAATATCCTCAAGTTTATCAATTCTAGTGGAATCTTGGTCTATTTTTTCATTAACTATGGGTTCTTTTTCCTTAAAAAAATTCAGAGTAACTCCTACCTTAGATCCATATTGGGTAATTTGGTTGTGGATCTTTTTATCCAAATTCTCAATCAACTCTATAGTGGCAACTTTATTTTCAATAATTTCAAGCCTTTGCGTCACGTGTTCCAAAGTTAAAATAGTTCCATTAACCAAAAGAGGTGGTGGGCCAAACAAATCTAACATAGCATTAGAAGAATCAAAAGTATGGCTACCCAAGAAATTCCCTCCGGTAATGGTATCAAGAATATATCTGTTCCAAGGAGTGATACCTACATAAAAATTGTGAAGAAGAACGGAAGTAGATTGCTTCCTAGTAGATCTATTCTGAGCATTGCAAATTCTATGCCAAGCATCTTTTATTTTCTCCCTCCCTTTGTTTAAAATTAAGAACTTCATGATTGGGAGTACTAACAATAATAGAAGGACTATCCATAACAGCAAAATAAACGATCTAACACACGGATACACAAGAAGCAAGCAAAAAGAAACGAACGGAAAGGGCGAATAAAACGGCAAAGGTGAAGTGGGGGAGAGGAAAACGAGAGGCAAATGGCAAATAATGTAATGCGAGGGATAAGAGTTTGTGATGGGTACTTGGTATGTCTTGACTTGTGCGTAGATATCCCCGTCGACGGCGCCAGAAATCCTTCTTGCTACCTCCTGAGCATGCGTTGGTTTTCCCTTGAAGAGGAAAGGGTGATGCAGCAAAGTAGTATAAGTATTTCCCTCAGTTTTTGATAACCAAGGTATCAATCCAGTAGGAGACTACACGCAAGAACCTCGTACCTGCACAAACAAAAAAGAACCTTGCAAACAACGCGATAAAGGGGTTGTTAATCCCTTCACGGCCACTGAGGGAGTCCTGGACCAAGGGGTTCTCGGGCGTCCGGCCTGTTAGCCATGGGCCGGACTGATGGGCTCTGAAGATACGAAGACCGAAGACTGCACCCGTGTCTGGACGGGACTCTCCTTGGCGTGGAAGGCAAGCTTGGCGACCAAATGTGTAGATTCCTTTCTTTGTAACCGACCTTGTGTAACCCTAGATCCTCCCGGTGTCTATATAAACCGAAGGACTTAGTCCGGAGGGGAGAGAATCATTACCATAGTCATAGAGGCTAGGCTTTTAGGGTTTAGCCATAACGATCTCGTGGTAGATCAACTGTTGTAATACTCATATTCATCAAGATCAATCAAGCAGGAAGTAGGGTATTACCTCCAAAGAGAGGGCCCGAACCTGGGTAAACATCGTGCCCCTGTCTCCTGTTACCATCGACCTTAGACGCACAGTTCGGGACCCCCTACCCGAGATCTGACGGTTTTGACACTAACATTGGTGCTTTCATTGAGAGTTCCACTATGCCGTCCCCAAAAGGTTTGATGGCCCCTTCAATCGTCAACAATGACGCTATCCAAGGAAAAAACTTTCCTCCCTGGACAGATCTTCGTGTTCGGCGGCTTCACACTGCGGGTCAACTCGTTTGGCCATCTGGAGCAGATCGATAGCTATGCCCCTGGCCATCAGGTCAGATTTGGGAGCTTGAACTATGTCGCGGACATCCGTGGAGATTTGATCTTCGCCGGATTCGAGACCGCGGCGACTGCTCCTGGTCACCTCATGAACATGACCTAAATCTATCATCGAACCTCATCCAGGAGATAACTCCTGTAACTGCTCTGGCCTTAGAACTGGAGCATACTGCGCCATCCAAGGACGGGAGGCTCAACCCCACCATGGAGGTCACAGATTCCCCGGCATTGGAGCCGCACATAGACTTAACCTCACACGATATCTGTGTCATCGGAACTCCGGACTCGTTCCCGGCTATGAGTTCCGAACCATGCGCATCCGCGAGCGCCGAGCTTGATTAGTTATCGATCTTCGAATTCAGCGCCGCTGACATCTTCCAGCACTCACCCTTTGGTGATGTGCTAAACTCATTAAGAAACCTGTCCTTGGCAGGGGACTCACAGCCGAACTATATCCGGTTTGAGCTGGAGGCTGATGATGAGGGTGTGACGCCCCGAGACCGACGCTCCGATTGCCTTCCTTGTTTGGCGAGTCAGCTGTGTTTTATTTGTGTATTGCATTCATCATCGCATCATTTGCATTGCATCGGCACTTCGTTGCCGTCATGTTTTAAAAATTTGCATTCGTTCGTAGTTGCCGCGTCCCCCCCTTGTCTTCGTTGACCGTTCTAAGACCAACCGTGTTTTCGGTTCCCTCTTGTCAAACCAACTAACCTCTCTCGTCAGCCCGCGATCCCCTCCCGTGCGTCCGAAAGTTGTCCCGTACCCGACCCGGTTTGTTATCACCGTTGGGTCCGGATCATCCCCTAACATCTACAAAACATCTCCGTTTCTTATTTAGACTTTCCTAGCCTAGCTATTCTTGACTATCGGATTTGATCGGATGTTCCAACTCCCCTCTTTTCCCATATATATAGTCTACTCCTAGTCCATTTTGGACCAAACCCTATTGCTAGGGATCCTCCTAGCCGCCGCCGCCACTCCTCTTTTGTCTCCTTCCACCTCGGGTTCTTCCCCGATCCAAATCTTCCCTCGTTTTCCCCACCGGACCAATCCATCTCCCACCTCGACTCCGAGCGCCCATGCAGCCTCCCGCGTCTGATCCAGGGAGAGCAGCACCCTCCCGAGCTCGTCCTCGAGCACGACGCCGCCCTTGCCGACCCCCGTCGACCAGGCCAGTGCTCCGCCGTCCCGCGCCCTTCCCTCTCCTTCCTTTTCCCCTTCTCGTTTCTTCTCCCCCTCTCATGGTCTCTCTCGCGTGGATCACAGGGACCCCGCCGCCACCGTTCGAGCTCTCCCGCCGGATCTCCCTCTCTGCCGCCGGGAACGAGCTCCCCACGCCCGGATCCGCTCCTCCTTTGCCGCGCCAAGTACTGGAGCTGCACGTCGCCACCAGGGAGCTGTCGCCCCGCCAAGTCCCTCGACCCGCCTCTGCTCGCATGCTTTGCCAGCGCCAAGCCTCGCTCGCGTTGACTGCACCAACCGCCTCGACGCCGTCCAAGCTCTGGACCTCACCTTGCCCGCGCCTCCCCGTCGGTTCCCTCGTCGCCTCCCCATGCTTGAGAGCCCACGTCGGCCATCTTCCTCGCTGGACTGCCCTGCCTTGGCCTACCTCGACCCGACTCCTGCCTCCTCTGCAACCGGGACGAGCTTTGCTCGTCGTGGTCGTGGTCGTGTTGACCGCGCCCTGCCTCTCCAAGCCGCGCCCCGCCGGACCTCTTTCCGCCGTCGCCAAGTCCTGCCGCGGCCGTCACCCCACTGCCGCGCGCCACCAAGCTCCACGCCACCGGAGTCCTCCAGCGCGCCCTCTGCCTCGCGCGTCCGCGCGCCTGGGACGCCACCCCTGTGCCCGTTGCCGAGCCCCTGCTCAGCCTCGTCGCCGGCCTCTGCTTCGCCCCTGCCGCCATTCTTCTGCAGCGAGATGCAGCAGCGCTGCATCGAGCTTACGACCACCATGCGCGTGGGTCACCTGCTGGACTCCAGATCTGGCCCAGCCAGCACCCTCCACACCGACCTGGGCTTGGCCCATGGTGAGAAACCCCCCAGCGCGCCTTTGTTTTTTTCTTCTGTTGGGCCTGCTCCGGTTTTAGATTCGGCCCAGTGTATTTTTTCCCCATGTCTGCGATTTATCTAATTTCCAGAGAAACTGCATGTTTACCGAAAAACCCTTGAACTTCATGCATATAATAACTCCTTAACCGTGCATCGGATTAAAATAATTCAAACATGTAAAATGCTTAGAATTTCATCTAGTTTCATAATTTGCCACTTTCAACCATGTTAAAAATGTTTAAACCTGCTGTTTGTTTAATTTTTCATAAATGCCATGTTAAAATGATTTATTTCATAACTAAATTACCGTAGCTCGGATTTTAATAAATTATATATGTAAATGGGGTAGAAAAATGCCTAGTTTAACTTGGTGCACTTCATTTTGCTGTTTAACAACATTAAAATTGTGTTATGGCAGAACAGTACCATAACCAAAATATGCACATGAGGATTTTCCGGAATTGTTGTTCGTTGTTCCGGCCTCATTTAAACTTGCCTAAATAGTTAGTTTTGTTATGCTTCACCTTTTGCCATGTTTAACAACATTTAATATTGTTGGGTTTATAAATGAGAGAGAACTAAATAATTGATGTGGTGTTTCGTCAATATGCAACTCGTTGCATATTGAACTCCATTTAATTTGTAGTTTTGTTTGTTGCATTTTCCTTTGCCATGCCATGCCTCATTAAACCGGACATGCATCATATTTGTTTTGCATCATGCCATGTGTATGTGGTGGTTGTTTACTAGGTTGTTTGTTTCTTTCCGGGTTGCTTCTCTCGTTAGCTTCGGTTTCGTTCCGGAGTTGTGAGGATTCGTTCGACTAAATTAGTTTGTCTTCTTCATGGACTCGTTCTTCTTCCTTGCGGGATCTCAGGCAAGATGACCAACCCTCGAAATCACTTCTATCTTTGCTTGCTAGTTGTTCGCTCTATTGCTATGCCGCGCTACCTACCACTTGCTATATCATGCCTCCCATACTGCCATGTCAGCCCCTAACCTTTTCACCCTTCCTAGCAAACCGTTGTTTGGCTATGTTACCGCTTTGCTCAGCCCCTTCTTATAGCGTTGCTAGTTGCAGGTGAAGATGAAGATTGCTCCATGTTGGATTATGTTTATGTTGGGATATCACAATATCTCTTATTTAATTAATGCATCTATATACTTGGTAAAGGGTGGAAGGCTCGGCCTTATGCCTGGTGTTTTGTTCCACTCTTGCCACCCTAGTTTCCGTCATACCGATGTTATGTTCCTTGATTTTGCATTCCTTGCGCGGTTGGGTGATTTATGGGACCCCCTTGCAGTTCGCTTTGAATAAAACTCCTCCAGCAAGGCCCAAGCTTGGTTTTACCATTTGCCTACCTAAGCCTTTTTCCCTTGGGTTCTGCAGACTCAAGGGTCATCTTTATTTTAAACCCCGGACCAGTGCTCCTCTGAGTGTTCGTCCAATCTGTCAGTCGCCGGTGGCCACCAGGGGCAACTCTGGGCTGGCCTACCGGAAGCTTTGACAATCCGGTGTGCCCTGAGAACGAGATATGTGCATCTCCTATCGGGATTTGTCGGCACATTCGGGCGGCTTTGCTGGTCTTGTTTTACCATTGTCGAAATGTCTTGTAACCAGGATTCCGAGACTGATCGGGTCTTCCTGGGAGAAGGAATATCCTTCGTTGACCGTGAGAGCTTATAATGGGCTAAGTTGGGACACCCCTGCAGGGTATTATCTTTCGAAAGCCGTGCCCGCGATTATGTGGCAGATGGGAATTTGTTAATATCCGGTTGTAGAGAACTTGACGCTTGACCTTAATTAAAACGCATCAACCGCGTGTGTAGCCGTGATGGTCTCTTCTCGGCGGAGTCCGGGAAGTGAACACGGTTTCTGGGTTATGTTTTGATGTAAGTAGGTGTTCAGGATCACTTCTTGATCATTGCTAGTCCACGATCGTTCCGTTGCTTCTCTTCTCGCTCTCATTTGCGTATGTTAGCCACCATATATGCTTAGTGCTTGCTGTAGCTCCACCTCATTACACCATCCTTTCCTATAAGCTTAAATAGTCTTGATCTCGCGGGTGTGAGAGTGCTGAGTCCTCGTGACTCACAGATACTTCCAAAACAGTTGCAGGTGCCGATGATACCAGTGCAGGTGACGCAACCGAGCTCAAGTGGGAGCTCGATGAAGATCTTGTCCGTTGTGTTGTTTCTTTTCTTGTTGATCAGTAGTGGAGCCTAGTTGGGACGATCAGGGATCTAGCAGTTGGGTTGTCTTCTTTTCTTTTGGTTCCGTAGTCGGACCTATGTGTGTACTCTGTATGATGTATGATTTATTTATGTATTGTGTGAAGTGGCGATTGTAAGCCAACTCTTTATCCCATTCTTGTTCATTACATGGGATTGTGTGAAGATGACCCTTCTTGCGACAAAACCACAATGCGGTTATGCCTCTAAGTCGTGCCTCGACACGTGGGACATATAGTCGCATCGTGGGTGTTACAAGTTGGTAATCAGAGCCATCCCCGACTTAGGAGCCCCCTGCTTGATCGAATCGCTGGCGTTGTTGAGTCTAGAATAAAAATGTTTTGAGTCTTAGGATTATATATATCGGAGAGTAGGATTCTTTTTACTCCTCAGTCCCTTCGTCGCTCTGGTGAGGCCTCCTGACGTAGAAGTTTTGACTTTCTCTCCTCAAATTTCACTAAAAAATTTTAGGATCACGTGGGTATCTTGGAATCGTTCCGATGGTTTTGTGACGAGAACATTGTTCTTGGTGCCTCCTGACATTTAGGGGTTGTGGCAGTGTCCCGGGGAGTTGAGCTCCGAGGTGTTGTCGTCACAATTTTATCGTTGCAGTTCTGGAATACCTGAGTTTCGCCGACATCGAAATCTCTTTTATGCAGTTGTTGGTGAGATCACCTCGACGCCACCCAGTACTGGGGCGGGAGTTCGGGAGTATTGCCATAACTAGTATAACGGATGCTTTTCGAAGGTTGAGGTAAACGATTTCCGAAGGTTTCTTGGTTATGTGTTGACGGATGGATACAGCTGGATCTAGGTATTGTTAGTTTGGGTGATATATTTTGTGTCCCCTGTATCCCCAACACCTGATTGCATAACCAGAAAGTTTCGGGAGTTTATAAGTGGGAATTCAAGTAGCTCTTAGGATATCTTTCCGACAGACGCATGATATGAGATTGGGGTTCGACGTCTAGTGGTCCGCATGTACACGGTTGGTTTTAAAGTGGTCTCGTAGTGTCTTAAAGAGTCCTTGGCTATGCCGACTCGGGGACGCTTCGTATGTCATGTGCACTGCCTTGTACATGATGGCGCTGTACGATCGAGCCCGTGTGGGCCCCACCACGAAAACTTCAGACGAAATCTCTATCATATGTTTGTTCCGGCTTATTCTGCAAGCCAAATACCTTGTTTTGTTTTATTTGTGGTATTCGAGTTGCTTCAATGAAAAGTGTTGATTCCATACCTTATTCTAAGTGGTGTTCTCATATTTCTATGTGGATGATAATCCTTCTTGATCATCGAGATCGTCATGTTAATTCTTTTCCAACCGGCGTGTTTCTCTATAAGTGCATCCAGTCATTCCAACATTCGCAAGATCAATTCTAAGCTTTTTCTCAACGGTGTTCATTTCATCCGACACAAGTTTCCTTTGTTTTCCCACCCTCCCACCCTTTTTCTTCAAGGACTCAGATTTCTTAATCAAGTATCCTTTTATGGATGCAAAGTCCCTTCATTCTTTTCAATCAATGTTCTTATCCGGTGATTTCCCAGGAAGATGCTCACGAAGCTTCAAGTTTACCATTCTTCATTCTTTTCTTCTCCAGTGGATTCAATTCAAGCCTTCAGTGTTGATCACATTCCTTTCCTCGTTTCAAATGCTTTCTCATGCCGGTATATCTCTTAATCATTCCCCGCTTGATATTCAATTGTTCTGGAGTGCTGAAGATATCTCTGAAGATTCGTGTTTCCACTCCGCATCAATTCTAACTATTTCGAGGTTGTTACCTCATTCAAGCCATTTAATTCAACCCGTACAATCTCCTTTTCAAGTAATCATTTCAACGGTGTTTCTTTTGAGTGGGCCCTAACCCATAGGTCTTTTCCAGGATCTTACCTGACTCTTCTAATTTTTCTTCGGAGCTTCTAAAAAATTCCTTTCAAAGTCTGACGTAAGAATGAGTTATCATCAGTCATATTTCTTCACCAAGATCTTTCAAATTCTTTTCGTTGTTGGTTCAACCTTTCTAATTTTCATCCCGGAGTATCTCAACAATTCATGGTGGTGTTTCTTGTCATCATTCTCAACATTTGAAGACCGAAGAAGAGTTTTTCCTCCAAATCTTATCCGTTCTCTCAAGATTCATGGTTCTAGCTTCATGCCATCCTCTCATAATTGTTTTTGATTGTGAGAATTCTTTTCACCCATCCGGAGCATTTCAGGTGTCTTTTCAGTTTGATTCTCCGAAGGCCATCATTTCAGAAGATTATTCATTCAAGTTTTCAGCTTCGTTCTCCAATTATTCTAAATTGATGTCTCTTCGTTCTTCTCCATATTCTCCCGGTGCATCACTCAAATATCCTCTAATCAGTTCATGATATCTTCCTTCTCGTGTATCTAAATTCTGTCAAGTATCTTCATTCATTTTCTAATTCTTTCCGTTGAATTGTGCCTTTGCTACTTTCATTTTCAATTCTTACGGTGGTTCGTTCAAGATTTCTCTTCCTTCGTTATCATATCAATTTATTCGTTGTTTCAATCCTATCGTTGGTTCGTTGAAGACTTTTCTCAAGTTTGCGCAATATCTATCTTAATCCTTTCAATGAAAATAAGTAGTATGCAAAAGCCGTTGCTTTTCATCAATCTAAATTGGTGAAGTATACGCGTAATGTAATTCTTATTCTTGTTTCCTCCAAGTGATTAATTCCTTCTTCCGGAGTTCGTTGATGTTATCAAATTTTCGTCTCCAAGTTGTTCATCTTTTCTTTCTGGAGCTCCAAGTTATTTCAATTATATCATTTCAAAGCTTCATCTAATCATTGCAAGGCTTCTCCTGGAGTTCTTTTCAACTTTCCCTTTCGTTTGATCATTCTTTTATTACCGGAGTTCTTCATGGAGGCTACATGGTGGTTCGTCAAGGATTCCTTTCATTTTTCAATTGTTCTTCAAGATTTCTCTAGAAGTTATGATCCGCCAGGCTATACTCAAAAATTAACATGGTGTTCAACACATGTCTTGTTTTGAGGAGTTCAAGTATTCTTCATCTTGCATTCCGAAGTGCAATTCTTTCTCTTACCTTTTGAGGTGGTGTTATGTCATTCTTCACAATTTGAGTTCGCGTTTCATGATTCACATGTTGTCAAGAATGAGATATTTTAAATCCACCAATCTCTTCGTTGGATCTATCTTGTGTCATGTTTCACCTAAAGCCTTCCCTAAGGAATGTTGCTATTATGGTGCTTATCAATGATCCAAGTTTTCTCCTATCCTCTCGGCGAGAGAAGATTTCATCTCTTCGTTGATCTCAAGCAAGCAATTGTTTTCGTTAGTGGCAAAATTTTCACCTCATGTTTTGAGATGTCTCCATAAGCCCACGAGCATCATATCCTTTTGTTGTTGGTTTTTTCCAACAACTTCGTTATAACCTTCTTGGAAGGATGCTTTCCAAGCTCATTTGTGGCAGAAGTTGCCGTTTTCTTCTCCGTTATCTTTTTCCAACGATCTATCTTCTATTCATTCGTCCCGGAGGCATTGTGATGTTGCTCTTTTCGACCAATCATCTTGTTTTGTCAAGATCATGTAATTTTCCTTTCTTATCCGTTTAGCCGGAGTGTCGTGTTTTTCCTTCGAGTTCTCTCATCTTATCAAGTTTCATCTCCTTCCTCAAACGGAGTGCTGTCGGAAATCTTTCTTACCCCTTGTGCCATTCTTTCATTAGTTCCGGAGGCAATGTGTTGTTAATTTCATCGAGTATCCTCTCATCTTGTCAAGATCATGTTCAATTCCTTCCATTTACAGTCGGAGTGCTGCCCAAATTATATCATTCTCATTCCTTTTCTTTATCTTGTTTTAACCGGAGTGTTGTGTCTATCATTCCTCTTTTAACCGGAGTCTCATCCAAGTGCTTTCATTTTGCCAAGTTCATATTCTATCTCTTCCATTTTTTTCCAACCGGAGTGTTATCGTAATTGATCATTATCGTTCCTTGTACATCTCGTTTCAACCGGAGTGCTTGCATGTATTTCTCGTCCATTGTTCTCGTCATTCATAGCTTTGCAAACTCCAAAGTTCACATGGCGTTCCTTGTTTTCCGTTTACTACGGAGTGCTCTCAATTCGCTTATCTCCGTTGTGTCATTTCTTCGATTTGTTCAACCCCGTAAGGTTCGTTGGTTTCACTCTTTTGTCAAAGAAGCAATTTGTTTTACCTTTTCCTCTTCCGCTTTTCTCCGGTGCCATCCTAGATCTCGGGTCGAGATCCTCTTGTAGTGGTGGAGTGTTGTGACGCCCCGAGACCGACGCTCCGATTGCCTTCCTTGTTTGGCGAGTCAGCTGTGTTTTATTTGTGTGTTGCATTCATCATCGCATCATTTGCATTGCATCGGCACTTCGTTGCCGTCATGTTTTAAAAATTTGCATTCGTTCGTAGTTGCCGCGCTCCCCCCTTGTCTTCGTTGACCGTTCCGAGACCAACCGTGTTTTCGGTTCCCTCTTGTCAAACCATCTAACCTCTCTCGTCAGCCCGCGATCCCCTCCTGCGCGTCCGAAAGTTGTCCCGTACCCGACCCGGTTTGTTGTCACCGTTGGGTCCGGATCATCCCCTAACATCTACAAAACATCTCCGTTTCTTATTTAGACTTTCCTAGCCTAGCTATTCTCGACTATCGGATTTGATCGGATGTTCCAACTCCCCTCTTTTCCCATATATACAGTCTACTCCTAGTCCATTTTGGACCAAACCCTATTTCTAGGGATCCTCCTAGCCGCCGCCACTCCTCTTTTGTCTCCTTCCACCTCGGGTTCTTCCCCGATCCAAATCTTCCCTCGTTTTCCCCACCGGACCAATCCATCTCCCACCTCGACTCCGAGCGCCCCTGCAGCCTCCCGCGTCTGATCCAGGGAGAGCAGCACCCTCCCGAGCTCGTCCTCGAGCACGACGCCGCCCTTGCCGACCCCCGTCGACCAGGCCAGTGCTCCGCCGTCCCGCGCCCTTCCCTCTCCTTCCTTTCCCCCTTCTCGTTTCTTCTCCCCCTCTCATGGTCTCTCTCGCGTGGATCACAGGGACCCCACCGCCACCGTTCGAGCTCTCCCACCGGATCTCCCTCTCTGCCGCCGGGAACGAGCTCCCCACGCCCGGATCAGCTCCTCCTTCGCCACGCCAAGTACTGGAGCTGCACGTCGCCACCAGGGAGCTGTCGCCCCACCAAGTCCCTCGACCCGCCTCTGCTCGCATGCTTCGCCAGCGCCAAGCCTCGCTTGCGTTGACTGCACCAACCGCCTCGACATCGTCCAAGCTCCGGACCTCACCTTGCCCGCGCCTCCCCGTCGGTTCCCTCGTCGCCTCCCCATGCTTGAGAGCCCACGTCGGCCATCTTCCTCGCTGGAGTGCCCCGCCTTGGCCTGCCTCGACCCGACTCCTGCCTCCTCTGCAACCGGGACGAGCTCTGCTCGTCGTGGTCGTGGTCGTGTTGACCGCGGCCTGCCTCTCCAAGCCGCGCCCCGCCGGACCTCTTTCCGCCGTCGCCAAGTCCTGCCGCGCCCGTCACCCCGCTGCCGCGCGCCGCCAATTTCCATGCCACCGGAGTCCTCCAGCGCGCCCTCTGCCTCGCGCGTCCGCGCGCCTGGGACGCCACCCCTGTGCCCGTTGCCGAGCCCCTGCTCAGCCTCACCGCCGGCCTCTGCTTCGCCCCTGCCGCCGGCCTCTGCTTCGCCCCTGCCGCCGTTCTTCTGCAGCGAGATGCAGCGGCGCTGCATCGAGCTTACGACCACCATGCGCGTGGGTCACCTGCTGGACTCCAGATCTGGCCCAGCCAGCACCCTCCACACCGACCTGGGCTTGGCCCATGGTGAGAAACCCCCCAGCGCGCCTTTGTTTTTTTCTTCTGTTGGGCCTGCTCCGGTTTTAGATTCGGCCCAGTGTATTTTTTTCCCATGTCTGTGATTTATCTAATTTCCAGAGAAACTGCATGTTTACAGAAAAACCCTTGAACTTCATGCATATAATAACTCCTTAACCGTGCATCGGATTAAAATAATTCAAACATGTAAAATGCTTAGAATTTCATCTAGTTTCATAATTTGCCACTTTCAACCATGTTAAAAATGTTTAAACCTACTGTTTGTTTAATTTTGCATAAATGCCATGTTAAAATGATTTATTTCATAACTAAATAACCGTAGCTCGGATTTTAATAAATTATATATGTAAATGGGGTAGAAAAATGCCTAGTTTAACTTGGTGCACTTAATTTTGCTGCTTAACAACATTAAAATTGTGTTATGGCAGAACAGTACCATAACCAAAATATGCACATGAGGATTTTCCGGAATTGTTGTTCGTTGTTCCGGCCTCATTTAAACTTGCCTAAATAGTTAGTTTTGTTATGCTTCACCTTTTGCCATGTTTAACAACATTTAATATTGTTGGGTTTATAAATGAGAGAGAACTAAATAATTGATGTGGTGTTTCGTCAATATGCAACTCGTTGCATATTGAACTCCATTTAATTTGTAGTTTTGTTTGTTGCATTTTCCTTTGCCATGCCATGCCTCATTAAACCGGACATGCATCATATTTGTTTTTGCATCATGCCATGTGTATGTGGTGGTTGTTTACTAGGTTGTTTGTTTCTTTCCGGGTTGCTTCTCTCGTTAGCTTCGGTTTCGTTCCGGAGTTGTGAGGATTCGTTCGACTACATCCGTTTGTCTTCTTCATGGACTCGTTCTTCTTCCTTGCGGGATCTCAGGCAAGATGACCATACCCTCGAAATCACTTCTATCTTTGCTTGCTAGTTGTTCGCTCTATTGCCATGCCGCGCTACCTACCACTTGCTATATCATGCCTCCCATACTGCCATGTCAGCCCCTAACCTTTTCACCCTTCCTAGCAAACCGTTGTTTGGCTATGTTACCGCTTTGCTCAGCCCCTCTTATAGCGTTGCTAGTTGCAGGTGAAGATGAAGATTGCTCCATGTTGGATTATGTTTATGTTGGGATATCACAATATCTCTTATTTAATTAATGCATCTATATACTTGGTAAAGGGTGGAAGGCTCGGCCTTATGCCTGGTGTTTTGTTCCACTCTTGCCGCCCTAGTTTCCGTCATACCGGTGTTATGTTCCTTGATTTTGCGTTCCTTACGCGGTTGGGTGATTTATGGGACCCCCTTGACAGTTCGCTTTGAATAAAACTCCTCCAGCAAGGCCCAACCTTGGTTTTACCATTTGCCTACCTAAGCCTTTTTCCCTTGGGTTCTGCAGACTCAAGGGTCATCTTTATTTTAAACCCCGGGCCAGTGCTCCTCTGAGTGTTCGTCCAATCTGTCAGTCGCCGGTGGCCACCAGGGGCAACTCTGGGCTGGCCTACCGGAAGCTTGGACAATCTGGTGTGCCGTGACAACGAGATATGTGCAGCTCCTATCGGGATTTGTCGGCACATTCGGGCGGCTTTGCTTGTCTTGTTTAACCATTGTCGAAATGTCTTGTAACCAGGATTCCGAGACTGATCGGGTCTTCCTGGGAGAAGGAATATCCTTCGTTGACCGTGAGAGCTTATAATGGGCTATGTTGGGACACCCCTCCAGGGTATTATCTTTCGAAAGCCGTGCCCGCGGTTATGTGGCAGATGGGAATTTGTTAATATCTGGTTGTAGAGAACTTGACGCTTGACCTTAATTAAAACGCATCAACCGCGTGTGTAGCCGTGATGGTCTCTTCTCGGCGGAGTCCAGGAAGTGAACACGGTTTCTGGGTTATGTTTTGATGTAAGTAGGTGTTCAGGATCACTTCTTGATCATTGCTAGTTCATGATCGTTCCATTGCTTCTCTTCTCGCTCTCATTTGCGTATGTTAGCCACCATATATGCTTAGTGCTTGCTACAGCTCCACCTCATTACACCATCCTTTCCTATAAGCTTAAATAGTCTTGATCTCGCGGGTGTGAGATTGCTGAGTCCTCGTGACTCACAGATACTTCCAAAACAGTTGCAGGTGCCGATGATACCAGTGCAGGTGACGCAACCGAGCTCAAGTGGGAGCTCGATGAAGATCTTGTCCGTTGTGTTGTTTCTTTTCTTGTTGATCAGTAGTGGAGCCCAGTTGGGACGATCAGGGATCTAGCAGTTGGGTTGTCTTCTTTTCTTTTGGTTCCGTAGTCGGACCTATGTGTGTACTCTGTATGATGTATGATTTATTTATGTATTGTGTGAAGTGGCGATTGTAAGCCAACTCTTTATCCCATTCTTGTTCATTACATGGGATTGTGTGAAGATGACCCTTCTTGCGACAAAACCACAATGCGGTTATGCCTCTAAGTCGTGCCTCGACACGTGGGAGATATATTCGCATCATGGGTGTTACAGAGGGAGAACATCACTTTCCACCCGCCACCCACTTCATAGCCACTGTCGAGGATTTAACCGACACGCTTGATTACGGCTCTGAAGACATCGACGGTATGGACAACGATGCCGATGAGGAGCAAAACCAAAATCCGCCATTTACTGGACGCTGGACGGCCACTTCTTCGTACGATGTGTACATGGTGGATACACCCGAAACAACCAACGACGATGACAAAGAAAATCCAGTCGAGAATAAACCTCCTGAGACACAGCAAAAAGGCCGGCGTCCTCAGCGCTGCTCTAAGTCACGTCGTTCAAAAGACAGCAATACTGGCACCGGAGAAAATAATACTCCGGACGATGCCGAAAACAATGAAGACCTTGCTGAGGTAACATCCGAATAGGAGGAGCAAGAAAACGGGCAAGCTAGCCCCGACGAACAGGCCAGGCCCAACGACTCGGAGGCCGGTAGTTATTGTCCGCTCTACGAGGATGAGGAAAGCCTTGGCAACGAAGATTTCATCGTGCCTGAGGAACCTCTCGAGAAGGAGCGCTTCAAGCGCCAGCTAATAGCCACCGCAAGGAGCCTGAAAAAGAAGTAGCAGCAGCTTCAAGCTGACCAAGATCTGCTCGTCGACAGGTGGACTGATGTTCTGGCAGCCGAGGAATACGGCCTCAGACGCCCAGCCAAGAGTTACCCGAAGCGCAGATTGCTACCTCAGTTCGACGAAGAGGCGCCGGAGACCATACCCCCGTCGCGTAATGCGGCCGATCGACCACTACGTGGTCGGGACAATGCGGCGGACCGACCACCACGCGGTCGGGATAGAGCGGCAACTCAGGCCGAACAACAACCCGCCCCACCGCCACGTAAAAATAGAGACAAAACAGTTCGGGGTCATAGATACGACCTTCGGTAGGACCTTTATAGTAGAGCAGGATATACCAAATCGATTTACGGATCGCGAGGACGTTCCTCGACACGCAATGATGGCTACCTATTCGAACATGGAAAACCTAGTCACGCCGAGCCGACAACCGCAGACAGACTCCATCGGAGTTACGTCGCGATGCGGCCAAGTATAGAGGCGTCGCACACCCTCTTTTCTTCACTGATGAAGTAATGGATCACGAATTCCCTGATGGGTTCTGAAAGGATCGAGAAGAGGTGTCTAGACGGGGGTGAATAGAATCTAATCAAGAAAAGTTGCAGTTTTTAATCTCTTGAGTTGAAGTGGAGTATTAGCACAAGTTTAAACATTCACAATACATATCAAGCAAGCATGCAAGCATACAAAGAGTATATGAGCAGCGGAAAGTAAGGCATGCAAGTTGCAAGAATGTAAAGAGAAGGGATTGGAGTGTGCAAACGCAATTTGGAGACAAGGAGATTTTTTATCCGTGGTTCCGATAGGTGGTGCTATCGTACATCCAAGTTGATGGAGACTTCAACCCATGAAGGGTAACGGTTGCGGGAGTCCACGGAGGGCTCCACCCACGAAGGGTCCACGAAGAAGCAACCTTGTCTATCCCACCATGGCCGTCGCCCACGAAGGACTTGCCTCACTCGGGTAGATCTTCACGAAGTAGGCGATCTCCTTGCCCTTACAAACTCCTTGGTTCAACTCCACAATCTTGACGGAGGCTCCCAAGTGACACCTAGCCAATCTAGGAGACACCACTCTCCAAGAAGTAACAAATGGTGTGTTGATGATGAACTCCTTGCTCTTGTGCTTCTAATGATAGTCTCCCCAACACTCAACTCTCTCTCATAGGATTGGATTTGGTAGAAAGAAGATTTGAGTGGAAAGCAACTTGGGGAAGGCTAGAGATCAAGATTTATGTGGTTGGAATGGAATATCTTGACCTCAACACAAGTGTAGGTGGTTCTCTCTCAGAAAATATGTGTTGGAAGTGTAGGCATGTTCTGATGGCTCTCTCCACGAATGAAGAGTGGGTGGAGGGGTATAAATAGCCTCCACACAAAATCTAACTGTTACACACAAATCACCAAACTCGGTGGGACTGTTTCAGAGAACTCGGTCGGAGCGATTTGGTTCATAATGTGAACGTTAGGCATTTCGGTGGGACTGACTGGATCAACTCGGTGGGACCGCTATGCTAGGGTTAGGGTAAATCCAATTCTCGGTTTGACCGATTACACAAACTCGGTGAAACCGATTTGGGTAATAAGCGAAATAGAAAGTTGGCCAAGCAAACTCGGTGGGGCCGGTTGCAAATCTCGATGGGACCAAAATTATTGCAACAGACAACAGAGAGTTTGCAAGCCCATCTCGGTGAGACCGAGATCCCATCGGTGAGACCGAACTGATTAGGGTTTTTGGCAGTGGCTATGACAACTGAACTCGGTGGCTCCGAATATGAAATTTCAGTGGGGCCGAGGTTGACTTTTTGGATTAGGACATATGTGGAAGTGAGAAAATGGTTGAGGGCTTTGGAGCATATCACTAAGCACTTTGAGCAAGCAAGCCATTAAGCAACACCTCATCCCTTCTTAATAGCATTGGCTTTTCCTATGGACTAAATGTGATCTTGGATCACTAAATAGAAAATGTAGAGTCCTAAGCTTTGAGCTTGAGCCAATCCTTTGTCCTTAGCATCTGGAAGGGGTTCCACATCCTCTTGTCCATGCCACTCCATTGTTGAACTTATCTGAAACATACTAGGTAGAAGCATTAGTCCAACAAGAGATATGTTGACATCAATTACCAAAATCACCCAGGGAGCACTTGTGCTTTCAATCTCCCCCTTTTTGGTAATTGATGACAACATACATGAAAGCTTTAGGTAAATATATAGAGAGCAATAAGCAAAGCTTTGGAAAGACATGTAACATGCAAAGGCTCCCCCTACATGTATGCAATCATGTAACTATGGAACATAGGATCATGTGAATGCATAAGCATGACAGAGTAAGCCATGTGTTACATGTATCTTGGCTATATGCATCAGAGCAAATGATGTGAATATAGGAAATGTACCTTCATGCCCATGAGTCCTTGCAAATAGTATGTACATCAGCAAGAAATCCTCATACACATGTCTATGATGCATATACTTACCTTGTGGTCTTGAGTTGGCTTAGGAAGGAATGAACCTGAGTAAACAAGGTTAGACAACACAGATACACCTACTAGCCAGAGCAAACAAAAGAAGCCATAAGAGAACCAAGACTGGGATGACATGTATAGAGTGAGTACTGAGTACTCCATTGGGTATAGACATGTCCCCAAAGGTAAAGATATGCAATAAAATCTGAGATTTCCTTCCCTTAGATGTCTTGCTCCCCCTGAATCTTGCATGGGATATTGGGAGAAGATAGGGAACAGAAAATCAGAACAAAAGAAAAAACAACATAAATAATGCAAGCAATCAAATATGATCAAATACGAACATGTCTTTCCCCTCTTAAAGACATGTAATTTCTCTCCTCTTGAACACCAAGCAGCTGAGGTCTGAGGTTTCTTACACACACTCCCCCTGAGTATCCTCTCCCCCTATAGAAATGATTAAGCATAGAGCTTTGATGTGATCCCTCTCACCCCCTTTGACATCAATTCCCAAGAAGGGTTCTTCTGAATTTTTGTTTTATTGCAAAAGGGTTTGGTCCTTGAGTCACAAAGCAAAGCGACTGTGATGCTGGTAGAGAACAAGAGTCATTGAGTGGAGCTGGAGCAAAAGGACTGCAGAAATAAGTGGCAAGTTGTCTTTTCTGTAGTGAAATCGGTAGCACCGAGTTGTGTGCTTCAGTGGCACTGAGAGAATTCGGTTGGGACGAAGAAAACAGACCGGTGTGACCGAGTTCATCATAGTAAAACACTTGTCACCTCAGCTCACTAGGCACTTTAAGATCTCACAAGGATTTGCAAGGAATTAGCTGAAAGATTTGCAAGGAATTTCATGCAGAAAATGCAGAACAGAAAAGAGAAGAAAAGATCTAGATGAAGTTTTTTTATTTGAAAGAGGAAACACCAATGTATGAGACAAATGCAATAGGAAACACAAGAGAACTTCATCTAGAATTGGGCAGTGACAACGTCACCTATGTTAGAGTATATTGAGTTAGGAGTCAAGTGAGATCACTTGATCTTTGGTCATACTCATTGTTTAAGCTCAAAATGGGGTTACCATTTTTCGTTAAAGCATCTTGATGTATTCACATCTAGTTGAGTTGCTTTATCCCATGACTTGGAGTAAAGCTTCTCTAAGATGGAATAGCATACCTTGGGTGGTGGTGTTGATCTTGATCATGCAGTCGAACTTGCGTGGGTTGCTCAAGGTTGATGTAGCTCATCAAGAGTTGGGAGCACCACTTGGAGTTCGAGTTCATCTTCCTACATGGGTTAGCTTTGCAAGGAAGAGCACTTGTGTATCCAAAATGACAATCATAAAATTTAAGATGGAATGAGTCAAAGGATATATTTGAGGGGTTTTGTGCTTCCTTGACTGCAACCACCATTGTATAGAGACTTGGTTATGTAGAGATTGCTCAAGATGTGAGTGAGTTGCAATCTCATGGATTTAGATCCATCCATGTACCTACAAGGGTTAGATAGCATGCAAGGGTGCAAAAGTATCCAAGACATATAGATAGCATCATGAAAGAAATATCAAGGATTAGTCAAAGGCTCACGCCTTGCATGTATCCAAATGGAGTTCCTACTCCAAGTTTGAAGCATCAATGATGTTCAATTCACCTCTCAAACGGCAAAAGACTTTCTCATCAAGCGGTTTGGTAAATATATCCACTAATTGCTTATCGGTGCGAACATGCTTAAGATTAATGTCCCCTTTGGAAACATGGTCTCGAATGAAATGATGACGAACTTCAATATGTTTAGTTCGAGAATGTTGCACGGGATTGTGAGCAATCTTAATAGCACTTTCATTGTCACACAAAAATGGAACATGTTTCACATATATCCCATAATCTTTAATAGTTTGGGTCATCCAAAGTAATTGAGCACAACATGATCCAGCAGCAATGTATTCCACTTCGGCGGTGGATAAGGATACCGAGTTTTGTTTCTTGGAGGACCAAGACACAAGAGATCTACCAAGAAATTGACAGGCATAGTCCGAATCGGAGTAGCCAACAAGATCAAAGGAAGACCTCTTAGGATACCAAATGCCAAAATTTTGTGTATGTATTAAGTATCTCACTATCCTTTTCATAGCCTTAAGATGACATTCTTTAGGTGCCGCTTGATATCATGCACACACTTAGCATAATATCGGGGCGAGAGGCACATAGATATGACAATGAACCAATCATAGAGCGGTAAAGTTTTTGATCAACCGGTTCACCATCTTTGGTCAAATCAAGATGTCCACTAGTAGGCATGGGTGTAGTCATACCTTTGCATTCTTGCATATTGAACTTCTTGAATAAGTCCTTGGTGTACTTTGTTTGAGAGACAAAGGTACCTTCCTTAGTTTGCTTGATTTGCAAACCGAGAAAGAATTTGAGTTCACTCATCATAGACATCTCAAACTTCTCCGACATTAGCTTTCCAAACTTCTCACTAAAATGAGGGTTAGTCGAACCAAATATAAGATCATCAACATAAATTTGGCACACAAATAGTTCTCCATTAACCGTCTTAGTAAAAAGAGTAGAATCAATTTTACCAATTTCAAAGCCTTTTTCAATAAGGAACTTGGTCAAGCATTTATACCACGCTCTAGGGGCTTGTTTAAGACCATAAAGGGCTTTGTGAAGTTTGTAGACATGATTAGGTTTCTTAGGATTGACAAAGCCGGGAGGTTGCTTAACATAAACTTCCTCCTCAATTTCACCATTTAGAAAAGCACTTTTAATGTCCATTTGGTACAAGGTGATATCATGGTGATTAGCATAGGCAAGTAAGATGCGAATGGGCTCAAGTCTAGCAACGGGAGCATATGTCTCACCATAGTCCATACCTTCGACTTGAGTGTAGCCTTGGGCGACTAGGCGTGCTTTGTTGCAGACGACTTGACCATCTTCATCTTGCTTGTTGCGAAATACCCATTTTGTACCAATGATGTTGTGGTTGTTGTCGGGCTTCTCGACCAATGTCCATACTTGATTTCTCTCAAAGTTGTGTAGCTCTTCATGCATAGCATTTATCCAATCTGGATCTTCCAATGCTTCTTCAACCTTCATAGGTTCAATGCTAGAGATGAATGAGTAATGTTCACAAAAATTAGCCAAACGAGTTTTAGAGCGAGTTATTCTCCCGGTTTGGATATCATTGTAGATTTGCTCGACGGTATGATCTTTGGCGATTCTTGCTCGAACTCGTGGGAGCTTTGGCTTGGCTGGGGTGGAACATCTTCTTCATCTTGTTTGTATTCTTGGCCTTCTTCATTGTTGACGTTGTCATTCTCTTGTCGTGGTGGAGAAGGAGGTTGTTGATGTTCATCTTGGTGTGCTTCCTCATTTTCTTCGCCTTGGTGTGTCCCACTTGTGGATGCTTCCGTATCAATTCTTGGTTCACCTTGTCGTGAGGTAGAAGCTTCCACTTGGACGGGCGAGGTACTCTCCTTCACCTCCGTTGGACGAATCTTGCCAATAGACAAGTCTTGGATTGCTTTCGAAGGGTCTTTGTCTCCTACATCAATTGGCAATTGCTCTACTTGCGAGCCGTTAGATTCATCAAACTTCACATCTACCGTCTCTTCAACCTTTCGGGTTGAATTGTTGTAGACACGGTAAGTGTGAGAGTTTGAGCCATCACCAAGGTAGGAAACCTTCATGAGATTTAGGAGCAAATTTAGAAGGACGATGCTTATCAAGAATGTAGCATTTTGAGCCAAATACTCGAAAGTATCCAACTTGGGGTTTGTTACCGGTGAGGAGCTCGTATGCCGTCTTCCCGAGTAGCTTGTGAAGATACAAGCGATTTGTTGCATGACAAGCTGTCTCAACCGCTTCCGCCCCAAAAGTGTTTTGGAGTCTTGTACTCATCAAGCATCGTTCTTGCCATCTCAATAAGAGTCCGGTTCTTCCTCTCAACGACTCCATTTTGTTGAGGTGTGTACGTAGCCGAGAACTCATGTGAAATCCCTTCTTCGTCAAGAAAGGTATCCAGATTTGCGTTCTTGAACTCCGTTCCGTTGTCGCTCCGAACCTTCTTGATCTTCACGTCAAATTGATTTTGGGCCTTCCTAGCGAAGTTTTTGAAGATCTTTTGGACCTGCGATTTGTCATCAAGAAAGAACACCCACGTAAATCTTGGAAAATCATCAACTATGACTAGTCGAAACGAGTTACCACCGAGACTCTTATAGGAATTTGGACCAAAGAGATCCATGTGAAGTAGCTCGAGTGGTCTTCTCGTGGTCATGATGTTCTTCACACGATGACTTCCTCCAACTTGTTTCCCTGCCTGACAAGCACTACAAAGTCTATCCTTGTCAAATATGACATCTTTTACTCCAAGGATATGATCACCTTTAATAAGCTTATCAAGATTTGCATACCCACATGACCTAGCCTTCTATGCCACAACCAACCCTTAGAAGATTTAGCAATTAATCAAGTTCTAGGTTGAGCCTTTTTAGTGAAATCAACAATGTAAAGATCACCTCTACGTATACCGGTAAAGACCATTTTACGATTGTCTCTACGAAATACTCGGCAATCTACTTCAGTGAATAGGACATTGAAACCGAAATCAGCAAGTCTAGAAACTGAAAGTAAATCGTACCCAAGAGATTCAACGAGCATGACATTTTGTATGGAGCTATCATGTGAGATGGCCACCTTACCGAGGCCAACCACCTTACCCTTTGAATTATCACCAAAAGTGACATATTTTCGAGGGCCGTCGTTTTCAGCAAGCTCACGGAACATATCTTTATCTCCGGTCATATGATCAGTACATCCATTATCAAGGACCCATTCCTTTCCTCCAGCCATGTAGCCGCGAAGATTTGCCATAAGACCAAAGTGTCTCATTGCATTATCAAGATCATAGTCACTATCATCATCATCCTCATCATAGTATCCATGTTCAACATCATCTTGTGATTGATCAATTCCTAGAGAGGGTAATTCATTAGATAAATGATCATTTCTATGGTTATCTTTATGAATTCTAATAGCTTCGGAAATGATATTGCTAATGATCCCAACATCTCCTATGGCATGCATGAGATTGGTAAGCTCAAATAAACAATCACCAAAGCTAGGATCACTAGAATTCATCTTACTCAAGGCAATAGACTTATGGAGAATTTCGTCTAAATTTTTCAAGGAATAATCTGGAAATCGTTCCTCAAGAAATCTCCATATAGTATAGGCACAATCAATAGTAGGCAAACTAGCAATCAAATTTTTGGGCAATCCTCTTATGATAAGATTGATAGTTCTAAGATTGTGAATCATGTCAAGATCCTCTTCGGGTGTGGGATGCAAAGGATCAATATGAGGTGCACAAAGGCTAGTAATGTACTTGTTCAAATGATATTCATTGAAAATCTCAAGCATCTCATTTTTCCACTCATGAAAATATTCTCCATCAAGAATAGGCACTCTATGTCTAAGACTCCCCAAAGTAGACACATCCATCTTCCTCCAAAGGTGTTTAAACCAAGGCAATGGAGACCAATGCTCTAATACCAATTGAAAGGATTGAGAAGAGGTGTCTAGAGGGGGGGGGTGAATAGACTCTAATCAAGAAAAGTTGCAGTTTTTAATCTCTTGAGTTGAAGTGGAGTATTAGCACAAGTTTAAACATTCACAATACATATCAAGCAAGCATGGAAGCATACAAAGAGTATATGAGCAGCGGAAAGTAAGGCATGCAAGTTGCAAGAATGTAAAGAGAAGGGATTGGAGTGTGCAAACGCAATTTGGAGACACGGAGATTTTTTATCCGTGGTTCCGATAGGTGGTGCTATCGTACATCCACGTTGATGGAGACTTCAACCCACGAAGGGTAACGGTTGCGCGAGTCCACGGAGGGCTCCACCCACGAAGGGTCCACGAAGAAGCAACCTTGTCTATCCCACCATGGCCGTCGCCCATGAAGGACTTGCCTCACTCTGGTAGATCTTCACGAAGTAGGCGATCTCCTTGCCCTTACAAACTCCTTGGTTCAACTCCACAATCTTGACGGAGGCTCCCAAGTGACACCTAGCCAATCTAGGAGACACCACTCTCCAAGAAGTAACAAATGGTGTGTTGATGATGAACTCCTTGCTCTTGTGCTTCAAATGATAGTCTCCCCAACACTCAACTCTCTCTCATAGGATTGGATTTGGTAGAAAGAAGATTTGAGTGGAAAGCAACTTGGGGAAGGCTAGAGATCAAGATTTATGTGGTTGGAATGGAATATCTTGACCTCAACACAAGTGTAGGTGGTTCTCTCTCAGAAAATATGTGTTGGAAGTGTAGGCATGTTCTGATGGCTCTCTCCACGAATGAAGAGTGGGTGGAGGGGTATAAATAGCCTCCACACAAAATCTAACCGTTACACACAAATCACCAAACTCGGTGGGACCAGTTCAGAGAACTCAGTCGGACCGATTTGGATCATAATGTGACCATTAGGCATTTCGGTGGGACCGACTGGATCAACTCGGTGGGACCGGTGTGCTAGGGTTAGGGTAAATCCAATTCTCGGTTTGACCGATTACACAAACTCGGTGAGACCGATTTGGGTAATAAGCGAAACAGAAAGTTGGCCAAGCAAACTCGATGGGGCCGGATGCAAATCTCGGTGGGACCGTAATTATTGCAATAGACAACAGAGAGTTTCCAAGCCCGTCTCGGTGAGACCGAGATCCCATTGGTGAGACCAAACTGATTAGGGTTTCTGGCAGTGGCTATGACAACTGAACTCGGTGGCTCGGGATATGAAATTTCGGTGAGGCCGAGGTTGACTTTTTGGATTAGGACATATGTGGAAGTGAGAAAATGGTTGAGGGCTTTGGAGCATATCACTAAGCACTTTGAGCAAGCAAGCCATTAAGCAACACCTCATCCCTTCTTAATAGCATTGGCTTTTCCTATGGACTCAATGTGATCTTGGATCACTAAATAGAAAATGTAGAGTCCTGAGCTTTGAGCTTGAGCCAATCCTTTGTCCTTAGCATCTGGAAGGGGTTCCACATCCTCTTGTCCATGCCACTCCATTGTTGAACTTATCTGAAACATACTAGGTAGAAGCAGTAGTCCAACAAGAGATATGTTGAGATTAATTACCAAAATTACCCAGGGAGCACTTGTGCTTGCAGGTTCAAACCCGTGAATATTGAATCATATGACGGGACAACTGATCCCGCGGTATGGATCGAGGACTTTATCCTCCACATCCACATGGCCCGCGGAGATGACCTCCATGCTATCAAATACCTCCCACTAAAGCTTAAAGGACCAGCTCGGCATTGGTTAAACTGCCTGCCTGAAAATTCTATCGGCAGCTGGGAGGACTTGGAAGAATCCTTCCTCGACAACTTCCAAGGTACTAATGTCCGGCCACCGGACGTCGATGACTTAAGCCACATAGTTCAACAGCCTGGAGAGTCAGCCAGGAAATTCCGGACTAGGTTCCTAACCAAAAAGAACCAGATCATCGACTGTCCGGACGCCAAAGCCCTAGCGGCCTTTAAACATAGCATCCGCGATGAATGGCTCGCCCGCTACCTCGGCCAAGAAAAGACAAAATCTATGGCAGCTCTTATGGCACTAATGACCCGCTTTTGCGCGTGCCTGGCTTGTAGTAAAAGCACAGCCAGCGAGGCAGGCCCCTCCGAGGTCAAAAACAGCAACGGCAAACTCCAACGTAACAGACACAAACGCCGAAGCAATGGTGATAATACCGACGACACTACAGTCAACACCGGATTCAGCGGCTCCAAGTCCAGCCAGCGGAAGAAATCGTACAAAAGAAACAATCAGGGACCATCAGCCTGGACCGCATACTCGATTGCCCGTGCCAGATACATGACACCCCAGACAAACCAGCCAATCATACCAACAGAGATTGTTGGGTTTTTAAACAGGCCGGCAAATTAAACGCCGAGAACAGGGAAAAGGGATCACAAAGCGAGGACGACGACGAGGAGCCCCGACAACCAAACACAAGGGGACAGAAGAAGTTTCCCCCTCACGTCAAAACAGTGAACATGACATATGCTACACACATCCCCAAAAGGGAGCGCAAGCGCACACTAAGGGACGTCTACGCGATAGAGCCAGTCGCCCCAAAATTCAATCCATGGTCGTCATTCCTGATCACTTCTGACCGTCGAGATCATCCGACTAGTATCCATCATGGCGGTTCAGCCGCGTTAGTCCTCGACCCAATCATTGATGGGATTCACCTGACGCGCGTCCTTATGGACGGAGGTAGCAGCCTCAATGTGCTCTATTAGGATACAGTGCGAAAAATGGGCATTAATCCATCGCGAATCAAGCCCACAAATACTACCTTCAAAGGAGTCATACCAGGTGTAGAGGCCCACTGTACGGGCTCAATCAGACTAGAGGTTGTCTTCGGATCTCCAGACAATTTCCGAAGCGAGGAGTTAATCTTTGACATCGTCCCCTTCCGCAGCGGCTATCACGCACTGCTTGGGCGGACCGCATTCGCTCGATTCAACGTCGTGCCACACTATGCTTATCTCAAGCTCAAGATGCCCAATCCACGTGGCGTCATAACAGTCGATGGAAATATGGAACGCTCCCTCCGTACAGAAGAGCACACAGCTGCCTTAGCAGTAGAAGTACAGAGCGGCCTTGTCAAGCAGAACCTTAATTTGGCTGCCGAGCCCACGGACACCGTCAAGAGGGTCCAAACTACCCTGCAGCAGGACAACTCGGCTCGTCAGGAGCTAGACTAGCAATTTGGCCTCTGTCTCAGTCCTGGTCAAGTGGTGGCATTCGCACCGCGCGTAACTAACTACGCACTCAAAATTCCATGGGCATCGATGGAGGCATAGCTAACTTGCGATCCACAGTACGGCTCAACCGACACCGGATACACACATACTTTCACTTTTATTCATTTCCTTTTCAGGTTTCAATCCCGCAGGCCCCATCTGATGGCCTGATCACTAGTCCTCTTGAAGGATAAACACACCAAGACGGCGAGAAACATAGACGTATGGGGCATTTTCAATGTGGTTTCGTTAACAATCACTCTACCTGTTTTTCAGGACCCACACACAGCTCTCCCTTGGTTTTTGGCATGTTAAATAGCCTTTTGCTTATCGCACTACTTGTATCAATGTGCCTCGATGTATTAATCAAATTACAATGGAAACAGTTCGCGGCTTATCACCTTTGCACCCTTTCTGTTTTCTTTGTTCTTTTTTTCCTTCTCCCATGTGGGTAACCCTATCAGGTAGCACCCGTACACTTTGGTACGTTTGATATTTGCCAGGGGCTTCATAGCACCCCGCACTACGGCAATAAAAGTCCGAACACTTTTTATAGTATAGTTCGGCACCCCGAATTTAGCACTATATGCATTGGCTCCGAATCATGTCTTTGGTCAATAGTTGGGTTGCCCAGCTCCTGTGCTTGCTACCTTATGTTCCGCTATATCAGCTAAGGTAGTAAAGGGAGAACTACTGCGATTGTGCGTTGGTTTATCCAAAGGAGCACCTCAATAGAGAAAGCTAAAAACTGACTATCATGATGCGGCAAGAGCCGGTCAGCTCTTCGGAGGTTGCAAATCGTTGGAGATTTCTTCCGCATTACGCGAAGGATCGGTTCTTCCCGATCAGACGCTTATAGCACTCTAGTTCGAATACTAGGGGTTGTGCCAATATTTTTATTGTCAAACTCCTATGGCTAAGTGAGGGTGTTAAAGCCGCATAGTCTGATTGCCTGGTTCGTTGCGCTAAACAACTCCTTCAAGGACCATATAATTGGATCAAGATTGTTTAGATTCCATCCCAAACACCTCCGTACTACCTACGTGGGGGCAGAAGCCGATGACTGGCCAACCCTCAGATTTCATACAACACGGCTGCACAGGAGGTAAACTTTAAAACATAACACACATTATGTTACAAACCTACTTTGTTTTATCATACAAGGTAGAGGCAACTCGAATACATTCATTCAAAGATAATGTCCTGCGAACACTGCGTCGCCACAATACAAGACCCCTCCAGGACGTCTCCAAAATACCGCTCGGGTGTACGGTGCTCCTTGCCCTCAGGGCGGCCCCTCGGTCACAAGCTTGATGGCGTCCATCTTCGCCCACCAGACCTTGACGTGGGCAAAGGCCATACGCGCGCCCTCGATGCAGACGGACCACTTGACGGCGTCCAGCCGAGGACATGCATCCACCAGCCACTTCACGAGGCCGAAGTAACTGTTGGGTATAGCTTCGGCTCGCCACAGCCGGATTATTAAATCCTTCATGGCCAGTTCGGCCACCCTGTGCAGCTCGACCAGCTGTTTTAGCTGATCGCTGAAGGGCACCGGATGTTCTGGCGCAAGATATTGCGACTAGAACAGCTTCTCCGTGGAGCTCCCTTCTTCGTCTCAGAAGAACTCTGTGGTGTCGGACACACTACGTGGCAGATCAGCAAAAGCCCCTGGAGAACTCCGAATCCGGGTTAGTAAAAGATACTTCCTCTTCACATACTTGCTTTGCATACTAAATTCCTTACCTGTCGTGATCGTCCTGTCCTCCTGGATCTCCCGGAGGGCGCCGTAGGCCTCACTCCGGGCCTTCTCCGCCCTCTGACGAGCGTTGGCAAGTTCGATCTGTTGAGCCGACGCATCGTGCTCCAAGGTCTCGCACTTCCTCACCGCGTCCTGGAGCTCTTGTTGGACCTCGTTGACCCAGGCCTTGAGCTTCTTACGGGTGGCCTCCTCCTTGACAGCCTTCCCCTCGGCTTCGGCCAGGGCCTTTCTCAGGGCCTCGACCTCGGTCGTCGCTTCTATACATATCATGACACTTCGGTCAATGCATATAATTTTACTTTTTTCAAATATATAATGGGTTATTACATACCTTGTTTTTCTTGGAGCTGCCTCCTCACTTGGCCGAGATCATCCTCGGCCTGCTCCAGTCTCTGCTTCAGTCCAGAGACTTCGGCAGTATGCGAGGCTGCGGCCAACAGCGACGCCTGCGTATTCATTTTAGACAAATTTAGTTAGTTTCCTGCAATAAGGGATTGATCCTCTGTCCGGCTTTTTCTTTCCGAACACCGGACAGTGTCTCAGGGGCTACTGTCTATATCGGGATTTTCTCTTTGTGCGTTGCTTACCTCAAAACCTGTCAGTAGGCTGCTGCAGTCTTCGGATAGTCGGCTCTTGGCGGACTGAACCCTTTCAATTACCGTGCCCATAAGAACACGGTGCTCATCCACAATGGAAGCGCCTCGCAGCGCTTCCAGCAGATTATCCGGTGCCCCTGGTTGGACAGCGGTCACCGGCAGAATAGGCACACCCCCTTCTTTCGAAGGAGGTTGCGCGCCAGATTCCGGAGCCGTATCGGTCTCCGGAATCGAATCCGGCTAAGGGCCGAACTGAATACGGCCCTCATCACTAGTCTCCATGGGGATTGGCTCCCCCTGGTGTCCGGCGACGGAGGCTTCGCCTTTTGGCGCCTCCTGAGCCTCTCCCCGGCCTGGGAAAGTCCTTCGGGACAGCACCTCCGCGTCGCCATTGGCCTTGGGGGAGTGAGCGGTCGGCGGTGACTCGCTGGCCATCGCCTTTGAATCCAACGAACCTCGTGACGAGGATTGCTGGGAGCTGTCGTGGGCCAGACTGCAATAACATAACTAATCATGTCAATTCAACGAAGAGGAGAGGCTAGATTTATGGGCATGTATGAGTCTTAGCACTTGCGATGCAGCCCGAGGCTTAGTGCGGGGGCGTCGCTCCGGACTGCTGTCGACGTCCCATGCGGAGTTATCCGCGAAGGAGCCCTTCCCCTTCTTCGACGTCTCCGCCTCCAAGTTCGTGGAGGCCGCCCTCTTCTTCTTTCCCACATCAGGGGGAGGGTTGTTCTCCTCCTCCTCCTCCTCGTCATCCTTGGCGGCGGAGGAAAGGGTCACTTCATCTTCGGATGTCATGTCCGAAGCACCCTTGCGACGGGGGCCACCTTTGGCCCCCTTGGCCTTCTTTTCCGGTGGCCTATAGGGCGTCGGAACTAGCATCTTCGCTAGGAGCGGGATGACTGGCTCTTCGGGCAGCGGAGCCAGACTATGGATCCGCTCAGCCCTCTCCGTCCACGCCTGAAAAAATACAGCAAAGGTTAGGCATCCTCCTTGAACAAACAAGTAGAAGGTACGCCTTAAGAAAAGAAGAACTTACCTCATTGGTGGGATGGGAGTGATCATGCCCACGGTCCGAATTTATGACCAGTGGCTTCTCATTGCCCTTAAAGAGCAACTTCCAGGCATCTTCGTGAGTAGCGAAGCTTCGGCTTTGGTAGTGGAGAATTCGGCGAACCACCATCACCTGGATCACGTCGACGAGCTTGACGTTTTTATCCACCATACTCTGAATTTGCGTTTGCAGTGCTATCAGCTCGTCTGACGCTGACCAGTTGGGGCTCCGGCCTTAAACTCGGGAGCCGCCGCCCAAGTGGCACCACGCGGCTCTGTGATGTAGAACCACTGCTTCTGCCACTCCTTGACGGTCTCCACAAAAGTGCCTGTGGGCCAAGTGACGTTGGGCATCTTGCTCACCATGGCGCCTCCGCACTCTGCGTGCTGACCGTCCACCACCTTCGGCTTCACGTTGAAGACCTTGAGCCATAGGCCGAAGTGGGGACGGATGTGGAGGAAGGCCTTGCACACGACAATAAATGCCGAGATGTTGAGGAAGGAGTTCGGGGCTAGATCATGGAAATCTAGCCCGTAATAGTATATCAGTCCGCGGACGAAGGGATGAAGTGGAAACCCCAATCCATGGATGAAGTGAGGGAGGAAAACTACCCTCTCAGTAGGCTTCGGGGTCGGGATGACTTGCCCCTTGGAGGGCAGACGGTGGGCGATTCCCTTCGCCAGGTACCCGGTCGCCCGAAGCTGGGTGATGTCCTTCTCCTTGACGGAGGAGACCATCCACTTGCCTTGGCCTCCGGATCCAGACATGATTGAGTGCTTCCTTGAGAAGGGGAAGATGGGAACTTGGGTGCTGGAGCTCGAGAATGGAAGAACAGAGAGGAAGAGAAGACGGTTGGGTTACCCACGCCGTATTGATGAGAATCCCGCAATAAGGGGACACGATCCTGCTTGGACAGGACGTGCCGATGGCAACCGCGTCTCGAAACGTGCAGCGACAGACGAAAAAGGGTTCGAAATTATGACCACGCGGGCGTGATGTCATGTTGCAAAAAGTTGTCAGTGGATTGGACTCATGGAATATTATATTCTCTCTGCGGTTGTGTGTGGTGTGTGTGTTACAGGTCTGGACACGTTCAATACGTCCGAAGACTATCTTGGATTTCGGAAGAAGGAACCCACGTTGCAATGCCGAAGACAGAACTACGCGCCGGATACCTTGTCATTGAAGCCAGGTTCAGGGGCTACTGAGGGAGTCCTGGACTAAGGGGTTCTCGGGCGTCCGGCCTGTTAGCCATGGGCCGGACTGATGGACTGTGAAGATACGAAGACCGAAGACTGCACCCGTGTCCGTACGGGACTCTCCTTGGCGTGGAAGGAAAGCTTGGCGACCAAATATGTAGATTCCTTTCTTTGTAACCGACCTTGTGTAACCCTAGATCCTCCCGGTGTCTATATAAACCGGAGGACTTAATCCGGAGGGGGAGATTCATTACCAAGATCAATCAAGCAGGAAGTAGTGTATTACCTCCATAGAGAGGGCCCGAACCTGGGTAAACATCGTGCCCCTGTCTCCTATTACCATCCACCTTAGACGCACAGTTCGGGACCCCCTACCCGTGATCCACCGGTTTTGACATCGACAACCACTTGCAAAAGTGAGATCTGATAAAGATAATACGATAAATATTTTTGGTATTTTTGTGGTATAGATAAAGATTGCAAGATAAATAGTAAACTAGAATTATAGATTGAAAACTTATATGATGTAAAGTAGACCCGGGGGCCATAGGTTTCACTAGTGGCTTCTCTCAAGATAGCATGTATTACGGTGGGTGAACAAATTTGGCAAGATGACATGATGTAGAGGGATAAACTCAAGCAATATGATATAAATCCCATATTTTTATCCTCGATGGCAACATTACAATACGTGCCTTGATGCCCCTGCTATCACTGGGAAAGGACACCGCAAGATTGAACCCAAAGCTAAGCACTACTCCCATTGCAAGAAAGATCAATCTAGTAGGCCAAACTAAACCGATAATTCAAAGAGACTTGCAAAGATATCAAATCATGCATATAAGAATTCAGAGAAGAATCAAATAATATTCATAGATAATCAAGTTCATAAACCCACAATTCATCGGATCTCGGCAAACACACCGCAAAAAGAGTTACATCGAATATATCTCCAAGAGAATCAAGGAGAACTTTGTATTGAGATCCAAAGAGAGAGAAGAAGCCATCTAGCTAATAACTATGGACCCGAAGGTCTGTGGTAAACTACTCACGCATCATCGGAGAGGCCATGGTGTTGATGTAGAGGCCCTCCATGATCGATTCCCCCTCCGGCAGAGCGCCGGAAAAGGCCCCAAGATGGGATCTCATGGGTACAGAAGGTTGTGGCGGTGGAAATAGGGTTTTGTGGTGCTCTTGGATGTTTTCAGGGTATATGAGTATATATATAGGTGAAAGAAGTAGGTCAGTGGAGCCACGAGGGGCCCACGAGGGTGGGGGGCGCCTACCCCCCTGGGCGCGCCCTCCTACCTCGTGGCCGCCTCGTTGCTTCCTTGACGTCCACTCCAAGTCTCCTGGATTGCGTTTGTTCCAAAAACGATCCTCGCGAAGGTTTCATTCCGTTTGGATTCCGTTTGATATTGCTTTTCTGCGAAACACTGAAATAGACAAAAAAAAGGAATTTGCACTGGGCTTTCGGTTAATAGGTTAGTCCCAAAAATAATATAAAAGTGCATAATAAAGCCCATTAAACATCCAAAACAGATAATATAATAGCATGGAACAATCAAAAATTGTAGATATGTTGGAGACGTATCACTTCCCCCAACTGAGGTTCACTTAGCAAAGTGCGAAGTAGCTAGCAACCCCCCGTCCCTCGTGTCGGCACAAAGGGAATCCTAAGCTATGAATGCATGCCCCCAACCGAGGTTCACCTAGCAAAGTGCGAAGTAGCTAGCAGCCCCCCCCCTCGTGTCAGCACGAAGGGAATCCTAAGCTATGAATGCATGCCCCCTCCCCCCAACCGAGGTTCACCTAGCAAAGTGTGAAGTAGCTAGCAGCCCCCCTCCCTCATGTCGGCACGAAGGGAATCATAAGCTATGAATGCATGCCCCCCCCAACCGAGGTTCACCTAGCAAAGTGCGAAGTAGCTAGCAGCCCCCCTCGTGTCGGCACGAAGGGAATCCTAAGCTATGAATGCATGCCCCCCAACCGAGGTTCACCTCGCAAAGTGCGAAGTAGCAGCCCCCCCCCACACACACTTTCAGTTGGCGGGCCAGAGAGACATATCTCACCAAGATGGATCGTAAAACGGACCAAGAATAATCCACCTTGGTCGTACAACCTCTCTCTTGTTGTTGGTCAAAGTGATGGCCGTCCATGCGACCCCGGAGATGGGCTAGCTCGCCAATAATCACGCAAGTAGATAGTCCCCGAAGACAATCACTGCATGCGTGTGGCCCAAACATATGTATGGAGAGGTGTGTTTTTTAGTACACAATGGAACAACTTTGATGTGGCCCCATGATTTCGAACTAGAAATCCCCACACTAAGTGAGGGTTAGGTTGACGATGCATATGTATGTTACACCACACTTCAAGCCAACAACGGGGATTCATGCATGCATGCGAGCATAGTATATGCGCTCAAACTTAATTAGGTCTGAATCTCACCGTGACCTATACTACGATAACACGAACCAAATGAACAATCCTCCATGGTAACATATCTTGTTGTCGGTCAAGGTGATCATGGATGTCCACGCGGGCCCATGAATATATAGGCTTGTTGCCGATAACCACGTGAGGGAGTGTACCGTCCGAAGGCAACCACTACATGCATATGTATGGAGGTGATGCGTGCATGCATGTTTGAATAACATTTCACAACATTGATGTGGCGTGTGCGTCGAAAATCGTACACTCCCCACACAGAGCGAGATCGGTTCATGACGTGTCGTTGTACTAGCCACTTCGACTCGATGGGAGGGATTCATGCGTACACATGCATGTGTGTGTGCTCAAACAGTATCATGTATGTCATCCCAGAGCATGACCTATATATATACCATATTACAAGCAAAAATAATAATCCCCTCCTAAGTCAAATTAACCTCTCTCGTTGTCAGGCAAAAAGTAGTCATGGACCAAGCGGGCCCACAGATGGAAAGCATCGATATCGCTAATAACCGCTTAAGTGGGTGCGAGAGGACAACCACCATCGCTTTGCATGTGGGCCAAACATATATATGTTGAATACCCAAAATGCACAACTTTGATGTGCCACATGCCTCAAAAACCGTAAACCATGCACCACACAGATCGAGGTTCACGAAGCGTACTACATATGATGGTCCCCTTCCCCCCTCTTCGACGCATACTATATGCTCCTACTGTAATACGTACAACCCAAAAAGAATCCTCATCGATGGTGAAATTAATTAACCTCTCCCGATGTAGGTCAAAGTGATGCATGCATGCATCGATGATGGCCTCATGGGCCCATGATAATCCCCAAGTGAAGGGAATCATCGTAGCAATTTCCAAAGGTGGAAGTGATAAGTATGGAGTGTCGAACCCACAAGGAGCTAAAGGTAAGATCAATATTCTCTAAAGCCCTATCTGCCACTAATATGACTCTACGTATACCGAACGTTCGCTTCCAACTAGAAACGAGAAATAAAACTACGTTGTGGGTAAGAAGAGGCTAACTTTGCATGGTATCGGAGAGCTAAATATAAAAGTAGGTGTTGTTATCATAAAGTTAGAATATATTACTAAATATTATAAATAGCGAGTGTGGAATAATGGTGGATCGGTGTGCGGAATTGTCCTAGGCAATTGTTAACAAGACCGGTAGTCGTCATTGCAATTTCATATGAGGGAGAGGCATAAGCTAACATACTTTCTCTACTTGGATCATATGCACTTATGATTGGAACTCTAGCAAACATCCGCAACTACTAAAGATCATTAAGGTAAAACCCAACCATAGCATTAAAGCATCAAGTCCTCTTTATTCCCATACGCAACAACCCCCTTACTCGGGTTTGTGTTTCAGTCACCCACCAACCCACTATAAGCGAATCATGAATGTATTGCAACACCCTACAACAGGAATCCCTCACGCTTGCGCGACACGGAGGGCACCATAGGACAGCACCAAAATAAAACATACAACTCGTACCAATCTAGATCATAAATCAACCCAAAGACAAAGGATATCTACTCAAAACATCATAGGATGGCAACACATCATTGGATCATAATATGTGGCATAAAGCACCATGTTCAAGTAGGGATTACAGCGGGGTGCGGGAGAGTGGACCGCGTAAAAGATATGAGGATGGTGATGATGACGGTGATGTTGATGAAGACGATCACCGCGGCGATGATTTCCCTCCCGATGGCACTCCGGCGCCACCGAGAGAGAGGAGGAGAGGTTCTCCCCCTTGTGCTTCCTCCTCCATGGCCTCCCCCTGGATGGGGAGAGGTTCTCCCTCTGGTCCTTGGCCTTCATGGCGATGATGGCCTCTCCGGGATCCTTCTCCATGTCCTCCGGTGATGATGGCCCTCTTCGGCAGGGTGCCAGAGAGGGCCTAGATTGATTTCTCATGGCTACAGAGGCTTGCGGTGGCGGAACTTTCGATCTAGGTTAATTTCTGGAGGTTTCTGTATATATAAGAGGTTTTGGCGTCGAGAACAAGTGAGGGGGGTCTCCGGGCTGTCCACGAGGTAGGGGGCGTGCCCAGGGGGGTGGGCGCGCCTCCCACCCTCGTGGGCAGCCCGGGACACTTCTGGCCCAACTCTTTTACCCCATGGCCTTCTTCTGGTCCAAAAATAAGCTCCGTCAAGTTTCAGGTCAATTGGACTCCGTTTGGTTTTCCTTTTCTGCGATATTCTAAAACAAGGAAAAACAGGAACTGGCACTGGGCTCTAGGTTAATAGGTTAGTCCCAAAAACCAAATAAAATAGCATATCAATGCATATAAAACATCCAAGGTTGATAATATAATAGCATGAATACTTCATAAATTATACATACGTTGGAGACGTATCAGCATCCCCAAGCTTAATTCCTGCTCGTCCTCAAGTAGGCAAATGATAAAAGAAATAATTTATGAGGTGTGAATGCTAGCAATTGCACAAGTTTGATCAATGATAGTTCCAATCACTTTTTCTAGCATCATTATATGTCATATTAGTAGCTCATCTTCATAAAACTTTTCATGATCAAGCAACAAGCTATTCACATGTTAAAGTATAGATCATAAACTTTCTTGAAACTATCAAACTATATTCTCAGTCATCAAACAATTGCAATTCATCTTATTTTCAGGAAGGGTCTATGTCAGAGCTTTGATTTAGCAAACTCCAAATACTCAACTATCATTTAATCTTTCACAATTGCTAACACTCACGTGATATTTATGGGTTCAAAGTTTTAATCGGACACAGAGAAAGATAGAGGCTTATAGATTCGCCTCCCAACCATTTACCTCAAGGGAAATGTCAACAATAATAGTTCATGATAACTTACATCCAACTGGATATATATATCGGGATCTTTCCAACACAATGTGCTTGCCAAAGGATAAAATGTAAAAAGGAAAGGTGAAGATCACCATGACTCTTGCATAAGGTAGAAGATAAAAGTAAAAGATAGGCCCTTCGCAGAGGGAAGCAGAGGTTGTCATGCGCTTTTATGGTTGGATGCACAAAATCTTAATGCAAAAGAACGTCACTTTATATTGCCACTTGTGATATGGACCTTTATTATGCAGTCCGTCGCTTTTATTTCTTCCACATCACAAGATCGTATAAAGCTTATTTTCTCCACATTAATAGATCATACATATTTAGAGGGCAATTTTTATTGCATGCACCGATGACAACTTACTTGAAGGATCTTACTCAATCCATAGGTAGGTATGGTGGACTCTCATGGCAAAACTCGTTTTAAGGGATGTTTGGAAGCACAATTCGTATTTCTACTTGGTGCAAAGAATTTGGCTAGCACGAGAGGGAAAGGCAAGCTCAACATGTTGGATGATCCAAGACAATATACTTTAATTCGGATATAAGAAAACATAACCCATTACGTTTTCTTCCTTGTCCGACATCAACCTTTTAGCATGCCATATTTAAATGAGTGCTCACAATTACAAAAGATGTCCAAGATAGTATATTTATATGTGAAATCTCTCTTCCTTCAATATTCTTTCATGAATTTTTCAAGTGACCAATTCTACGTTTGCTAACTTTCAATAAGTTTACTACCTATACTTATTATGTGTGAAGTCATTACTCCCCATGTTATAAGCATATGAAACATATATAAATTCAGATTTATGACATTCAATCATTCAACCATTTACTCATAGGATATACGTGAAGCACATGAGTAAATGACAAACTACTGCAAAATATATAAGTGAAGAACACTGAGTAGTCAAGTAATTAACTAGCCATGGGAGGATTATTTTTCATTCAATAATTCAGATCCAATGATTTTATTCAAACAGAAAGTAAAATTGAAAATACGCACCAAGCAAAACACATATCATGTGACGAATAAAAATATAGCTCCGAGTAAGGTATACCGATAGTTTCGAAGACAAAAGAGGGGATGCCCCGCTTAGGTGCTTGAGTATTCCTTGAGTATTACCTTGGGGTGCCTTGGGCATCCCCAAGCTTAGGGTCTTTCCACTCCTTATTCTCCTCATATCGATATCTCACCCAAAGCTTGAAAACTTCAATCACACAAAACTTAACGAAACTTCGTGAGATAGGTTAGTATGATAAAGAGTAAACCATTCACTTTGGTACTGTCAAAGACAAAGTTCATAATTTTTCACACACAATGTCTACTGTACCATATCATTTCTACAATCTATATTGGGAAATATAAGCCATAGAAACTAGAAAACAAGCAAACTATGCAATGAAAACAGAATCTGTCAGGAACAGAACAGTCTGCAATGATCTGAACAGAAACCATACTTCTGCTACTCCAAAAATTATGAAATAAATTGGTGGACGTGAGGAATTTGTCTATTAATCTTCTGCAAAAAGAATCAACTCAAAATCACTCTTCTGTAAAAAATGGTAGCTAATTTCGTGAGCGCAAAGTTTCTGTTTTTTTTACAGCAAGATCACATTAACTTTCACCCAAGTCTTCCCAAAGGTCTTACTTGGCACTTTATTGAAAAAAAGCTATAAAACATGATTACTACAGTATCTTAGTCATGTAAACACACAAAAACAGTAAGGGTAAATATTGGGTTGTCTCCCAACAAGCGCTTTTCTTTAATGCCCTTTTAGCTAGGCATGATGATTTCAATGATGCTCACATAAAAGATAAGAATTGAAACATAAAGAGAGCATCATGAAGAATATGACTAGCACATTTGAATCTAACCAGCTTCCTATGCCTAGGGATTTTCTGAACACATAATTTATAGGAACAAGAATCAACTAGCATAGGAAGGCAAAACAAGTATAACTTCAAAACTTTAAGCACATAGAGAGGAAACTTGATATTATTGCAACTCCTACAAGCATATATTCCTCCCTCATAATAATTTTCAGTAGCATAAGGAATGAATTCATCAATATAACCATCACATAAAGCATTCTTTTCATGATCTACAAGCATAGAAATTTTTCTACTCTCCACATAAGCAAAATTATTCTCATACGAAATAGCGGGATCACTAGTTCCTAAAGTTGACACTCTTCCAAACCCGCTTTAGATGATAGTATTATTTATACTCCAAAAGATATAAGTAAAGTTCATGGAGCATTCTACAATTAATATAAACTAACCAATATCCAAGCTCAAAATATATAAGTGAAGCACACGAAGCATTCTATAAAACCATACTCAAAAGATTTAAGTGAAGCGCAAAGAGCATTCCATAAGTTCATACTCAAAAGATATAAGTGAAGCACATGGATCATTCTATAAATCGATGAAGATATATCTCATACTAGCATGGTTCTTAAAGAAAAAGGAAAACACAAGGGACACAAATCATGTGAACAAAACAAAAACCGAGGTATACCGATATTTGTTGAAGAAGAAAGATGGGATGCCAACTGGAGCATCCCCAAGCTTAGATGCTTGTGTATCCTCTGAAATATTTACTTGGGGTGCCTTGGGCATCCCCAAGATTGAACTCTTTCCTCTCTTTATTCTTCTCATATTGATAGCTCCTCGATCTTCGAACACTTCATCCACACAAAACTTCAACAAAAACTTTGTGAGATCCGTTAGTATAATAAAGCAAATCACTACCTTTAGGTACTGTTTCAAACTCATTCCAAATTCATATTAGAACTATATCTACTGTATTCCAACTTCACCATGGTTCATACCTCCCGATACTACCCATAGATTCATCAAAATAAGCGATCAACACATAGAAAACAGAATCTGTCTAAAACAGGACAGTCTGTAGTAATCTGGAGGTTTAGTAAACTTATGTAACTCCAAAAATTATGAAATAAATTTGAAAATTTGAACATTACAGAAGTAATGTCAAAAAGATACATACCCATTTGACCTTCCACTAAAAATGTAAAATCATGCGCTACAGCCAAAGTTTCTGTTTTTGTTCTGCACATAGTAAACAAGCACACACGAGAATATCAACCCCATGCTATTGCTCCCCGGCAACGGCGCCAGAAAAGAGCTTGATAATCCCCAAGTGAAGGGAATCATCGTAGCAATTTCCAAAGGTGGAAGTGATAAGTATGGAGTGTCGAACCCACAAGGAGCTAAAGGTAAGATCAATATTCTCTCAAGCCCTATCTGCCACTGATACGACTCTACGTATACCGAACGTTTGCTTCCAACTAGAAACGAGAAATAAAACTATGTTGTGGGTAAGAAGAGGATAACTTTGCATGGTATTGGAGAGCTAAAAAAAAAGTAGGTGCTATTATCATAAAGTTAGAATATATTACTAAATATTATAAATAGCGAGTGTGGAATAATGGTGGATCGGTGTGCGGAATTGTCCTAGGCAATTGTTAACAAGACCAGTAGTCGTCACTGCAATTACATATGAGGGAGAGGCATAAGCTAACATACTTTCTCTACTTGGATCATATGCACTTATGATTGGAACTCTAGCAAGCATCCGCAACTACTAAAGATAATTAAGGTAAAACCCAACCATAGCATTAAAGCATCAAGTCCTCTTTATTCCCATACGCAACAACCCCCTTACTCGGGTTTGTGTTTCAGTCACTCACCAACCCACTATAAGCGAATCATGAACGTATTGCAACACCCTACAGCGGGAATCCCTCACGCTTGCGCGACATGGAGGGCATCATAGGACAGCACCAAAATAAAACATACAACTCGTACCAATCTAGATCATAAATAAACCCAAAGACAAAGGATATCTACTCAAAACATCATAGGATGGCAACACATCATTGGATCATAATATGTGGCATAAAGCACCATGTTCAAGTAGGGATTATAGCGGGGTGCGGGAGAGTGGACCGTGTAAAAGAGATGAGGATGGTGATGAGGATGGTGATGATGATGGTGATGTTGATGAAGACGATCACCGCAGCGATGATTCCCCTCCCGATGGCACTCCGGCGCCACCGAGAGAGAGGAGGAGAGGTTCTCCCCCTTGTGCTTCCTCCTCCATGGCCTCCCCCCTGGATGGGGAGAGGTTCTCCCTCTGGTCCTTGGCCTTCATGGCGATGATGGCCTCTCCGGGATCCTTCTCCATGGCCTCCGGTGATGATGGCCCTCTTTGGCAGGGTGCCAGAGAGGGCCTAGATTGATTTCTCGTGGCTACAGAGGCTTTCGGCGGTGGAACTTCCGATCTAGGTTAATTTCTTGAGGTTTCTGTATATATAAGATGTTTTGGCGTCGAGAACAAGTCAGGGGGGTCTCAGGGCTGTCCACGAGGTAGGGGGGCGCGCCCAGGGGGTGGGCGCGCCTCCCACCCTCGTGGGCAGCCCGGGACGCTTCTGCCCAACTCTTTTACCCCATGACATTCTTTTGGTCCAAAAATAAGCTCCGTCAAGTTTTAGGTCAATTGGACTCCGTTTGGTTTTCCTTTTCTGCGATATTCTAAAACAAGGAAAAAAACAGGAACTGGCATTGGGCTCTAGGTTAATAGGTTAGTCCCAAAAACCAAATAAAATAGCATATAAATGCATATAAAACATCCAAGGTTGATGATATAATAGCATGAATACTTCATAAATTATAGATACGTTGGAGACGTATCAACCCACAGATGGAAGCGTCACACATGAGTGTCCTAGCTAGGATAACCATCGTGTGCGTGCATGTGGCCCAAAGAGCTGTTGTGTGATGTTTGAATAGCCAATTTCACAATTTTGATGTGGCACGTGCCTCGGAAACCGAAAAGTCCCGACACTGAGTGAGGTGTACTTGTTCACGGACGCATACACGTACGTATAGTATATATGCTAGTCCCCTCCCACCTCTTTGACGCGTACTATATACCACCATAACACAAACAAAAAAAATTCTACCTTGCTGGTCAAATTAACCTCACTGCCGGTTGTTCATCAAAGTGATGGACGATGACCTCGCGGGCCCACAGAAAGCGTCACACGCGAGTATCGAGTGTCGTGTAGGACAACCATCCACTTCATGTGGCCAAAACATGTATGTATGAAAGGGTTTTGTAATGTTTTAAATAACGAATTCACAACTCTGATGTGGCACCGGCCGGCCTGCCTAACAAAACGGAAAACCCACACGGTGGCTCACAACTCGTAGTGTACTGCAAGCCACCCGCCACCCCCAGAGGCACACACCCACACACACACCGCGGATCCACCGCAACTACGATGCATGTTAAATTAATTATCACGTGGTGAACATATGTTTCCAAAGGAGGAATGTTTTAATTTCAAAAAAATACAGAGATCATTAAGACGTTTTAGTTCATTAATTGATTGATTTTCTACGGGTATAATGTGCAAAAAATCAAATTTGAGTAACATGCACACGTGACAGTGCACCTAAATGGATTGCAAAAACACATGTGTCTCACTGGGTGCATGTTTACTCCCCGTGCAACAAATTTCAAACATTGAGAATCTTGATTTTTAAATTCTAGTACATCCAAAACTTATTTGAAGTTCATGGAACTTATCGTGTTGTCATATAGACACCAATACAAAGTGGCATTGTACTTTTTTGTCAAAATTGAGACCAGTTTTGATGTAATCTTTATCTAATTACAAATGGGAGATTATTACTAATTGGGAACCAATATTCCAAACGGATTATTTATTCGAACCGTGAGCATTAGACCAACAATGGATACGTGCCATGCTTCGGTTAAGCAATAAAGCGGCAACATTAATCATCCAAATAGAAAAACAATATACGTGCAGCCGCGCGACCATTGTGTCGTGCGAGTAGGCGTGAGTTGACGGGACGCATGCGAGCAGTCCGCCGCGCAGGCAGACCGGGAGGCATGCGTGTAGGTGTGTGGATTGACAGAGGCATGCTCGCTGCGCAGTGTCATCGGGAGGTGTGCAAGTAGCTGTGTGAAACTTTGGTAGGCATGCCAGCAGTCCGGTGCGCAGGCTCACCGGGAGGCGAGCCATCGGTTTGACCGCCGCCCGCACCTCTCCCACTACTCCCACTACTCCATATTAATGGTGCACCCGAGTGGCCGCACCCCCCATCCTCGCCACACACACAATCCTCTCTCTCCGCTTGCATCCTCGACACCGCTCTCAGTTCTCAAAGCCGTCAGTGTATGAGGATGCCGCCGAAGCGCCCCATCAAAGGGAGTGGTGACGCCGTGGCTGCTAAAGCACCAGAGCATGCCATGGAGATGGAGACAGAGGTTGCCGTCACCGTCGGCGAGTTATCGCTGCACCCTGACATGGTCGACGGCGTCAAGCTTCCACAGCCGGAGGCGGAGTTCCACACCGACTCTGGTGACGACCCCGGGACGACTCCGACGACGACTCCGACGACGACGGACAGCTGGTTAGTCATCTATACCCATTTATGTGTCAAATAGATCATAGGGTTTCTCTGGTTACTCCTGCCTCCCCCTTTTTGGAATAGAAATCCTATGGTTATGTTCTCCCAATCCATGAAATCTGAGTAAGTTTCGTCAGATCCATGTAGTGTATTGATTATTTGAATGGTACAAGTGATAAGTGATTAGTTGTTTCATCTGTGCAAATGATTTATGCTAGTAATCCTACTAGGTTTAGTGTTCGTGCTATTAATTCCTAGCCAGGACTTGACAATTGATTTTGAATGACCTACATATGTTTGTGCCATTATTTTCTTCAAGATTTGTCTGTACATAGACTACTATGCTTAAAAATGGAACCATAACTCTGGATATGTATAAACAAATAGCCATAAATGATTTGAAGTATTCTCACAGGGTGGCGCACGGTGCGTACGCCGAGTACCTGGAGAAGCTTCAGGATCGTGCCGGCATGTGAGATGAGATGTGGGATCGAACTATGTACGCTTGATTATGCTTAATGACGGTTGAACTATGTACTTATGGCTGATCTATGCTTGTGTACGTGTACGCTTATTATCTATATCTGAGTATGTTTAATCTATGTTTACTTATGTCTAACCGTGGGATATGGATGCAATCAGTTCGGTTGATGGAATCTACCCTCGTCTTGGTTTATTGGCCCCCTTTGTAACTTGTGTTAAATTTTGACCAAAGGTTTAACTGACAAAATGTTAGTGCAGGTCAGCAAAAATTATATCGTTGGATGGGCATTTGAGCATATTGTTCAATGATATAATTTTTGGTGACATGCATAAACATTTCTTAGTTAAATATTTGGTCAAAATTTGGTAAAAATTACAAAGGTGACCAATAAACCAGGACGGAGGTAATACGTCAATCAAACACGGTTCCCAAAATTGGAACCGTGTGCAATGACTTTCATTTTGCCTGTTGCGTCGATCACACGCGGTTGGCTCTAGCAAACCGTCGCCTCCAAAATTCTTTGTGGGACAGAAAACCCTCACCACCCAATTCAAAAAAGAAAAAAGAATACCCTCACCATCCCCACGTCACAAAAACCCTCACCCTGCCCGCCACCCCCTCCGGTCCCCATTCACACGTGCACAAGCTCCTCCGCGTATATGCATGGCACCGCCTATCGTGGTGGTAACCACTTAGCTCGACGCATGTCGCCGCCGCCAGGCTACCGGCAAAGCCCACCGCATTTCGCCACTTCCGCTTGCCGCCGCCTATCGCCATCGACTTTCTCGACGCTGCTCGCGGTCGACCCAGCTCCGCTCGGTTGGGGAATCTGCCGTACTGAGGGTTCTTTCTCATGGACAACAAGGTAACTAATTTAATGAGATATTATCTCATCTCTTATCCCAGTTCGTCTGCCTCCTTTAATCACCCGTCCGAAATCGCTGTGAATTCATTTTTATTTGAGCTGATTTGAGGGTTTTCTTCCGTTCATAGAGTGTACAGTGCGCGGACACATCAGGACCTTGTGGCCTCTGCCAGACATTCCATGTCACCATACCAGATGACTTGAGGATGCGTGCGGTATGTTCAATCTCACCCTAAATCGGCTGCATGGCCTACTTTCCTAAACATATTCTAAATATTACTACATTTGGATAAAAGGTGCCACATGCACCATATACGCCAAAGGGGATTTTTTCCCCTCTTCTTTCTATATTAGGCAAATTAATGATGTATTGTTCTTTCGATTACTCTCATATTTCCATGACATCAAGTTTACCCTATCTGTTTAATTATAGATTTTTGTCCTTCGATTTCGACTGTTGTACAGTTCTTTCAATTTGGGCCCATATTTGCATGTTACCATATTTTATTTAACAATCCTACCATTTTCTGCAGCACGTCCCTTGCTATGCAACAGAATCTGTAGTGCACAATCTTTCCCTTTACATAAATCAAGACTGTAGGGATGTCATACTGCACACAAACCATGGGTTTACAATCGTTGCTACTGTAAGACTTTATGAACGTGGTGACTCCTATTTTGGCACTGGCTTTTGGAAAGAAATTTCTAAGTTTTATGAACTGAAAGCTGGCACTAGAATTGCACTGCACATAAAAGGGCCTGGTCATGAGATATATGCTAACTTCCCTGACGATATCATCCGTCCAGACTTTGTTCGAAGTAAGTTTTCTTTTCAACTATCTGCATGTTGACTTACCCAGCAATATCAAATGAATTGTGTAGTATTTTAAGCAACCAATTGTTATTCCCTTTTCTTACTATATTCCTGCCTAATAACTTCTAGTTACCAATACACTTTTCTATTGCCCTATTTTAAGTAACTATTCCCTGTACTCCCATTTCTATCAAAAAGCGCCGCTGACAAGGAGACTCCGGAGGTGGAGAACGGGGCTGCCAACAAGCGGAGGCAGGGCGAGCTAGAACCGCAAGCGACTCCAGCAGGCCTAGACTTCATGAGCAGCCTCCCCGATGATATGTTGACATTCATCATCTCTCTCCTCCCAATCAAATATGGGGCACGGACGACCGTCCTTTCCCGGTAGTGGCGCCCCCTATGGAACTCCAGCCCTCTCGACCTCATCAACACCCACGAGCTTTGCCATGGCTATCGCAAAATCTTGGATGCGTTCTCCAAGATCCTCGGCAGTCACCTTAGCCCAACCAAAGGCCTTAGAATGGGCAAGTTCCGTTCCAGCGACAAGGACCATGCCAAGCTTGACGACCGGTTCCGATCCCCTGCCCTAGATCAGCTCGAGGAGCTCACTTTTGATGATGGCATATGTGCTTGCTGCCAACATCCGCTCTCCGCCTCGCGCCCATGCTGCACGTCGCAAAGTTTAGGAACTGCCATCCCCCCTTAATGCCTCTCAAACGGTGACATGGAGCGCCTGCTCCGTGGCTATACTGCACACGAGTACCTTCGTCTTCAGGCGATCAATGGGTTGAGTACCTTCCACATCACCTCCATGACTCTCCCGACTATTTATGTGTGTTGCTGGTGCGGCAGGAAGACGTCACAAGATTTGTACCACGGTATGGTCATTGAGGACAAACCTGCACTTGAGATTACTTGTAGTTGATCAAGAAGGACCAACAAGAATCAATGTCATTTCTGCGCCAAAATTGACACTGGTGGGCTACTCGTCTGACAAATACACCAAACTTGATATTGGATCCACACCCGTTTAGGTACAACAGCCGCCTTCTACCTCTCCTTCTACAAATTAGCATTATTTCTAATTTTGAAGATGTTTGTTCGTCTGTCATTCAGAAAATGATTCCAACAAGCTTGAACCCGAAACTGCGCACAGTGAAGGTCTTGGCACTAGAATCTATCGGCCCCAACCTGGAGCAAGTTGTCAGTTTCCTGAGATGATATCCGTGCCTGGAGAAGCTATATATCGAGGTGATGTTCCTTTTCCTGTTAAATGTTAACCATAAGGGAGTTCAATTTGTGACACGTTTTTCCAAGTTTACAATGACAATGTACTACGATTTTTGAAGGATTCTTTTGGAGGATTTCAGTACATACATGTCCCCCCCATATTGGTTGCTTGATCCATATGGTTACAATCAATAAGCATTTCTCCTTTGGATTCATATGTACTAGTTTTCCTAGGGAACTTTTCATCCACTCCAACCTCTTGTGAAGAAGGCTACATTTTTCTAGAATGTAATCAAATGCCCCTGTTAATCATGTCAGATCGAAGATGTCATGTTAGTGCATTTTACAAATCCTGCAAACCAAATAGGCCTGTAGTAGTGTTCAAAACTGCATGTAGGCACTAACACGTTTTCTTCTTTTGCAGATAAGATTAGGACCAGTGGTGGATAATGGGATACAATATGACAATCACGTCGAATGCCTAGATCTACATCTCTCAGAAATTACTTTGAACTCCTACCGAGGGACCTTACCGGAGATTATATTCGCCAGGTTCTTTGTTCTTAGAGCAAGGGTGCTAAAGGAAATGAGGTTTGCCCTACATTTATTTCACAAAAATGAATGGTTTGTTGATCAGTGCCGGCGCGTGTGGCAGAATGGAATAGGCTCCAAAAATGCTAAATTTCATTTTGGAACTTCAGATGACAGAGTAATCGGAAGTCATTGTGTCAACCCCATACATGACTTCTCCGTGGCTGAGCCCTTTGCAAAAATTGTGAGGTTTCGAAACCAGACTTAGAAGTGGTAATATTAGTTTGAACCTCTCTGATATCCATGTTCAGCGGATCAGCGCGAGCGTTTGCAGCTGATGAGCTGAATTTCATTTCTAATATCAGTTTGAACATTGTAATCTTTGAATTTGAGCCACATAACTCTGGAATTTGAACCTTGTACTATTTCGAGCTTTTGTGGTACAATCGTTGAAATGGCATCGTATGAGACTTGTATATTGGTAGCACTATTTTGACCTTAATATGCAATGGTCTTAGATTTTATTAACCATTCTCGAATCTGTTTACCTTGTCGATCTCACGACACACGATCTATATAGCTAACTCGACTGCGATCTTCGACATTATTGCACACAGTTGGTTTCTTCCACCGTGTGCCCTGTAGAGTGCAGAATTAATTATCACACTCGAGTGTCCATCATCACCCTTCTGTGTAACTTTGACCTCATCACCCACGGGTAAACTTATGACCGAAGTAATTCCACACACTTCATTTTTACAAAGCTTTTTGCCAATAAACGCCCACGGTTTGTCCCTCTTCTAGCCGACGCGTGGCCAAACTAGCCGGGCGGGAAGCTTGTTCCGTAAACTGCGTGGTAGCGCGGGAACACGCTCACTAATGATACATTTGGCGCATCTTCGAGCCCACGCATGCGGTGCAGTGTTGTCAAGCGTGCACTAGAATCCTCCGCTATGAACGTCATGACAAGACGTGACGATTACAGGCCGGCCGGCCCCCATTTATTAAAGCGACCATTTAACCCTTGCGTCTCTTCAACCTTTCGATCGCACCCCACCATTGCAAGAAGCACACCCACCACGAGAAATTCTTAGAGGGTATCCTATGCGGCTCCAATGGCGCTCCGAGCGGCTGTCGACGACGAGCAGCAGTTCACCACGCATGCCATGGTGGACACCCCCAGAAGGTTCATGGACCTCTCGGTGGTGTACACCAACGACCCGGTCTGGGTGGAGCACTCCATCCACAACATGGAGCTGTTGCTTGCCGAGGAGAAGTACAAGGTGGTCAGGTTCGACCTCGAGTACACCCGCGCTCATGCCGGGTCTCGTCCCGAGGTCGCCGTCGCCCAGATGTGCGTGTGCCACCACGTCCTCGTCTACCACTACTGCCTGGCCACAAGGCCTTGCGAGCGTTTCGCCAGGTTTGTCAATAGCCCCCACTACATGTTCACTACGGTGGACATCACCAACGATGTAAAGGCGCTCGAGAATTCGGGCATCACGTGCCAGAATCTTGTCGACATCCACGGCCAATACAAGATCTAGGGCAGCAAGGAGCATGAGAATGACTCACTGGTTCGCCTCGTCGAGGCCATCATCGACCCCTACTACAGGGACATGAAGGATCCGTGCAACAAGAACAAGCATGCCTGGCACTCGGCCTGGATAGAGAAACTCGACAAAGCTCACATCGTGTACGCGGCCAAGGAGGCGTACACGAGCTACGACATGTACAGGCGGATCGTTGACCTGAGGAAGTGCCTCCTTCCCCAAAACGGCCACGGATCCAGCCGGAAGCAGAGCAATGGCAAGCATTGTTGCAACAATAAGTAGATGATTAGATCCTCATTTCTCCTAGTTTAGTATGCATGTAATTTCTTACTTTGGTGTGTGGAAATGTTATGTGTGTAGTCACTTGTGTAATTGTATGCTTAATTTGGTTATGCAGTGTTGTCTTTTTAAGTATATATGTTGATGCTCTGTAGACAGAGCGTAGATGTTGTGTGGAGAAAGAAAATCACATCGCACATGGACTAAACAATGGAACCCGTCGGTGATGTTTTCATCAATCACTCGCAATTATATACCAGCAATCGTTTGCTAACAACACACACAGCTTGTTAGCAGCAATCGTCTGTGTTGTTATCGGTCTTCGCACACGTTTCTGATTACAGACCTGTTTGCCTCGTATCAGACACATCTTGTTAAGTTGAACCGTTTCTATTCTCTTGTACTCAAACAGTTCATCCGAGTGAACCGCATGCCATATATCGCACACACCTTGTTCTGGCTGACCGTTTCTTTTGCGTTGCCTAATCACAAACAGTTCATCCAAGTGAACTGTATGATGTATATCGCACACACCTTAATCTGGCTGCCTGTTTCTTTTGTTCCTCCTCATTGCAAACAGTAATTGAACTGAACCGTATGCCCTGCATCGCACATGAAACTAAAATCTGAACCATGTTTGATGCATCCTCCATCACAAATGTTTTGCACCTTTTTTGATGGTTTTTTACACCACCGTTTGCGATTATTGCATCGCACACAGTTTCGTCAAAGGGTCTCTGATCGTAGTGTCGCGTTAGCGGCATCCTGTAGTAGTGAGAATGGGGAATCATAATGTTGTGTGCTGACAAATGAATAATATAAGGTGGAAAACATTGTCGTGAATGATAAGATAGATAATACTGCCCCGCCCCCGCGCTGCCTCCTCTGAGGAAACTCGTGGGAAAACCCTAGTTTCCTCTGCCTCGTCCCTCCTTCCCAACTATTCTCTCTTCCACTGCCAGAGGTGCTCACCGGCGCAGCCGCATGGCACCGGTGAAGGTGCCGATGGGGATCCATGCAGCTCCACCCCATGTGGAGATCCCCCGCTTTCGGGGCGGTGACCTCGGGTGGTGGCCCGCGGCGTGGCATGTGCGACAGGCGACGCCGTCGGGTGTAGGTGGCTGATGAGTGATATTTTGACGCACATTTCACCTTTGTTTAAACCGGGATATTACATTTAAAAAGAGACATTTGCCCGATATTGCTACAAATGACTAATCAATGCAAAAGATTCCATAAATCCTCTCTTTGATGTGTTTCCACAGGAAATGGGCAAAAAAGGGAAGAAAGGACGTGTGGGAATGGAATGGAGGGGAAATGGAGGAAGAAAGAATCAACGAAAAGCGTCTCTGCGAAGACAGAACAAAAGACGACGTTCCGTATGGGCGCGAGCGCCCGTTTGTCGTGGATTTCGAGGCAAGTCATCCACATGTACAACTTTTATTAAAGGGACCCCATCAAAATGTCAATGGAACGACGAGCATGGAGGCTAGATCATCTTCATCATCATCATCATCTTCTTCATCCACAAACCCTATTCACCGCCATTTCCATCTCCATAGCCATCTCCACCACTGCTACTTGTAAAATGCGTTAGGATTTCCCCGAAGAGGAGGGGTGAAGCAGTAAAGTAGAGATAAGTATTTCCCTCAGTGGGAACCAAGGTTATGAAACCAATAGGAGAACCAAGCAAACAGCCCTAAATAGCACCTGCACACACAAAACCAAATACTTGCACCCAACACGAGCAAGAGGGTTGTCAATCCCCTTGAACTCGTTACTTGCAAGGAATAAATAGATAGAAAAGTAAATTGCAAAACAAAATAAAAGTAAACAAATTGTAGCAAGGTATTTTTAGTTTTAATAATATGGTAAAGGTAGACCTGGGGCCATAGTTTTCACTAGAGACTTCTCTCTCGAACACATAGCATACGGTGGGTGAACAAATTACTATTGGGCAATTGATAGAAAAGCGCATAGTTATGACGTATTCACAGGAATGATCATGTATATAGGCATCACGTTAGAGACAAGCAGACCGACTCCTGCCTGCATCTACTACTATTACTCCACCAATCGACGACTATCCAGCATGCATCTCTGGTATTAAGTTCATGAAAAACGGAGTAACGCCTTAAGCAAGATGACATGATGTAGACAAAGTAAATCCAAAATATGAATAAACCCCGTCATTTTACCCTTAATGGCAACAATACAAATACATGTCTTGTCCCCTTCTATCACTGGGATATAGAGCATCGCAAGATTCAACCCATTACAAAGCACCTCTCCCACTGAAGATAAATCAATCTAGTTGGCAAAACCAAATAGATAGATCGAAGAGAAAAATAAAGCTATAAAAATCATGCATAATGAAGTTCAGAAAAGACTCAGTTACTTTCAATGAATAAATTGATCATAAACCCACAATTCATCAGATCCCAACAAACACACACCGCAAAAGAAGATTCATCGGATAGAACTCCAAGAAGATCGAGAAGAACATGGTATTGAAGATCAAAGAGAGAGAAGAAGCCATCTAGGTACTAGCTATGGACAGGGCACAGATGTAAAGCACCCTTATCATAACCATGGAACTTGTCATCATGATTCTAATTTTCAATCCCATGATAGTTATTTTGTTGAGTTTGCTCCCACTACTATTCATGAGAATAAATTTGCTTATGTGGAGAGTAATGAAATTTCTATGCTTGTGGATCATGAATAGAATGAATTATGTGATAGTTATTTGTTGAATTCATTCATGATGCTACTGAAAATTATTATGAGAGAGGAACATATGCTTGTAGGCTTCTCACTAATATCAAGTTTCCTCTCTTTATGTTGAAAGTTTTGATGGCATGCTTGTTTTACCTTCCTATGCTAGTTGATTCTTGTTCCCATAAGTTGTTTGCTCACAAAATACCTATCCATAGGAAGTGGGTTAGACTTAAATGTTGTAGTCAGATGCTTCATGATGCTCTCTTCATGTTTCAATTCTTATCTTTTATGCGAGCATCTTTAAAATCATTATGCCTAGCTAAAAAGGCATTAAAGAAAAGCGCTTGTTGGGAGACAACCCAACACTTTTACCTACTTTTTTTGTGTGTTCACATCATTAGTGTATTGTAGTAATCATGTTTTATAGCTTTTGTTTCAATAAAGTGCCAAGTAAAGCCTTTGGGATAGTGTGGATCATAGTTGACTTGATTCTATGCAAAAACAGAAACTTTTGCGCTCAGTCCAGGAATTTTGAAAATTCACTAGAGTGTGATTTTGATCTAATTTTTTTACAGATGATTTATATACAAATTACCTACATTTTCTGAATTATTCAGAATGTTTGGAGTAGCAGAAGTATGGTTAGAGTACAAATTACTTCAGACTGTTCTGTTTTTGATATATTCTGTTTTCAATGCATAGTTTGCTTGTTTTCTAGTTTCTATGGCTTATATTGCTTAATATAAATTGTGTAAATGATAAGATACAATAGGAATTGTTTGAGAACAATTATTAATCTTGGCTTTCACAGTACCAAAGTGAATGATTTGTCTTCATCATACTAACCTATCTCACAAAGTTCTATTAAGTTTTGTGTGATTGAAGTTTTCATGTTTTGCGTGAGATATCAATATGAGGAGAATAAGAAGTGAAAAGACCCTAATATTGGGGATACCCAAGGAACCCCGAGGTAATATTCAAGGAAGGTCCAAGCAACTAAGCTTGGAGATGCCCCGGAAGGCAACCCCTCTTTGGTCTCCAACATTATCGGTAACCTTACTTGGAGCTATATTTTCATTCGTCACATGATATGAGTTTTGCTTGGAGCATCATTTCCTTTTGTTAGGATTTGCTTTCTGTTATTTAGATAATGTTTTGCATCTTTTATTTCAATAAAAATGTCAATTATAGCCTTTGCCATGCTTATTTTGCAAGTCTATATGTGGCAGTTTGAAAACAGAAAGTTGCACGCTAGTGCGTGAATTCTTGAAAATGTCAGAATGTGATAAAATGTTGAATTTTTTGCACAATAATCTATGATAAATTTTTCTACAATGTGATAAATGATCAGAAGTTTTGGAGTTAAAAAAGTATGAATATTCTTGCATCCTTTACAGACTGTCCTGTTTTGATAGATTGCTGTTATGTTTGCATTGTTTGCATATGTTTGCTTGTTTAATGATTCTATTTGAGGATAGGACTATTAAATATGCATATGCATTTAGTATGTAATGTTAATAATTTTAGTGATTTCCTACAGTAGAGAATGATAAGGTTATTGCATTGATTTATACTAACTTATCTCACGAGTTCTTGTTGAGTTTTGTGTCGATGAAGTTTTTAAGAATTAGGGAAACCTTGTTATGAGAAGGAATTAAGGAGACACAAAATCTCAAGCTTGGGGATTCCCAAGGCATCCCAAGATAATATTCCAAGAAGTCTCAAGCATCTAAGCTTGGGGATGCCCCGGTAGGCATCCCATCTTTCTTCATAAACAATTATCGGTTAGCCTTGGTTGAGCCTAAGTTTTTGCTTCTTCACATGTTGTGTGCTATTTTTAGAACGTAATTTTATTTTGTTTTGCTTGTTGTTTTAATAAAATACTTAGATCTGAAAGTTTCTAAATAAGGGAGAGTCCTCAAATAGCTACCCATTTACCTAACTACTCACTTGATCTTCACCTATATCTTTTTGGAGTAATTTGTTATTTACTCTTGTGCTCCACTTATATTATTTTGAGAATTGATACTAGTGACGAAAATTTGCAAAAGCTATGAAATTGGTCCTAATATGGTGAATATCCAAGAAGTATATAATAAAAACTTTCATGTAGATCATTGGATATGATAAGTTTGATTCCTTGCAATAGTTTTGCGATATGGAGATTAATATGTGAGTCATGTTGGTGAGTAATTATGCTTTAGTAAGAATATTGGTGTTAAGTTTTGTGATTCCCTATGCAAGCACTTGTGGTGCATTATTCGGTGTTAGTTATGCTCAATGCTCGTTTATGTGACTTTTCGTTTCTTGGTTGGATGCTTCCCAATAGTCATGGAGTGTGAAAGTATGGTGGAAAAAGGAATAAACTTTATTTTATGTTGGGAACCGCCTATGATATATGTAGCATCGAAAGTGTTGGGAATTCTCGGTCGTTTTCATTGACGGGAAAAGTATGACTCTCAAAATATTTGATCTCTCAATTTAAGCTTTGAGCTCTAGCACCTCTACAAATCTTTGCTTTCCTCTGCGAAGGGTCTATCTATTTACTTTATGCGATTTTTATTTGAGTCTCCATCTTCTCTTATAAGCACCAACTAGGAAGCACTATGATCATACTTGCGCATTGGATGTAGCTAATATTCAAGTGTGTTTCATGAATGGATCAATGATTGAGCATGTGGGGCTAGGGATAACTTTCTTTAGTGTTGATATTTTAAAAGACATGGTTGCTTGTTGATATGCTTGAGTATTGATGTCCTCATATCAAATTATAGACTATTGCTTTGAATCATTCAGGTCAAAATGTCCATGCTACAAAAGAAAGAGTATATGATGAATATGATAGGTAGCATTCCACAACAAAAATTCCGCTTTCAATTGCTACTTTATCATGATGGGTTTTATGAGAAAGAGTTGCTGTTATGATGCTAGGAAAAGTGATTGAAATTTTCATTGATCAAACTTATGCACTTTGCTAGCATTCACACTTCCATAAATTATTTCTATTATCATTTACCTACTCGAGGACGAGTAGGAATTAAACTTGGGGATGCTGATACGTATCCAACGTATCTATAATTTATGAGGTATTCTTGCCATGTTTACACAAAATTTATATGGTTTTGGTATGATTTGCATGGAACTAACCCGGACTAATGTTGTTTTCAGCAGAACTACCGTGGCGTTGTTTTTTGTGTAGAAATGAAAGTTCTCCAAATGAGCTGAAACTTTTTGACCACTTTTTTGGAAGAAAAGAGACCCCCGAAGCTTCGTGCGAGGGACAGAAGAGCCACGAGGAGGGGACAACCCACCAGGGTGCGCCTGGAACCCAACCCGAGGCATGGTGGGTTGTGCTCACCTCGAGGAACATCTTAGCATGAAACCAACACCAAAAAATCGTATAAATACAGAAACCCCCAGAAATAACCCTAGATCGGAAGTTCCAACGCCGCAAGCCTCTGTAGCCACCAAAAACCAATCTAGACCCTATTTTGGCACCCTACCAGAGGGGGAAATCATCACCGGTGGCCATGTTCATCATCGCGGCGGACACCATGATGTGGAGGGAGTAGTCCACCCTCGGGGCTGAGGGTTTGTACTAGTAGCTATGTGTTTAATCTCTCTCTCTCTCTGTCATGTTCTTGAGATGGCACAATCTTGATGTATCGCGGGCTTTGTTAGTATAGCTGGATCATATGGTGTTTCTCCCTCTCTATCTTGTTGTGATGAATTGAGTTTTACCTTTGAGATTTCGTTTTATCAGATTGAATACTTATATGGATTTGAGAGCACTTGATATATGTCTTGTATATGAATACCCGTGGAGACAATGGGGTGTTATATTGATTCACTTGAGATGTCTTGGCACTCAACTCGCGGATTCCCGAGGTGACATTGGGGTAATCTATGCATAGCGGTTGATGCACATTCACGTCTTTTGTTTCTCCGGTAGAAATCTTGGGGCACTCTTTGAGGTTCTTTTTGTTGGATTGAGTATTATGAATTTGAATTTGCTTTGGTGTTATTTTAGTACGAACTCTTGATAAGTCGATCGGAAATAATAACTTGGTGCTATTTTAGTACCAACTCTTGATAGATCGATCGGAAAGAATAACTTGGTGTTATTTTAGTACGAACTCTTGGATAGATCGATCGAAAAGAATAGCTACAAAAAATTTCTTCTTATGTTCTCCGCTAGATAGGAACTTTTGAGTGATTCTTCATCGCACGTTGAGAGATGGTTATATGATCCAATTATATTAGCATTGTTGAGAGATTGCACTAGCGAAAGTACGGACCCTAGGCCTCATTTTCAAGCATTGCAATACCGTTTGAGCTCCGTTTTATCAATTGCTACCTTGTTGTTTTTATAGTTCCTATTACAAAAATCAATATCTACTATCATTACTACACATGTATCACCATCTCTTCGCCGAACTAGTGCACCTATACAAATTACCGTTGTATTTGGTTTGTTGGGGACACAAGAGAATTTTTTATTATTTGGTAGCAGGGTTGTTTGAGAGAGACCATCTTCATCCTACGCCTCCCATGGATTGATAAACCTTAGGTCATCCACTTGAGGTAAATTTGCTACTGTCCTACAAAACTCAGCACTTGGAGGCCCAACACGAGTCTACAGGAACAAGTTGTGTAGTAGACATTAGATCTCACGAAGTTTTTGTTGAGTTTTGTGTGATTGAAGTTTTCAAGTTTTGGGTAAGATCATGATGGATCAAGGAATGAGTAATAAGAGCCTAAGCTTGGGGATGCCCCATGGCACCCCAAGTTATTATCCAAAGAGAAACAAGCAACTAAGCTTGGGGATGCCCCGGAAGGCATCCCCTCTTTCTTCTAACGACCATCGGTATTTTACTTGGAGCTATATTTTTATTCGCCGCCTATCATGAGTTTTTCTTGGAGCATCTTGTATTATATGAGTCTTTGCTTGTTTTGCTTTTTAGTTTATGTCATCTATCCTTGCCGGACACACCTTCGAGAGGGCCAAAATTATGCTATGATTTGTTAGAATTGCTCTCTATGCTTCACTTAAAAATTTTGAGCTATGGAATTGCTCTAGTGCTTCACTTATATCTTTTTGAGCACGGTGTGCTTTAATATTTTTGAAGACATGCTCTCATGCTTCACTTAGATTTATTTGAGAGTTAGTAAATTTTTGAAGAAATTCTCTCATGCTTCACTTATATTATTTTGAGAGATGAAAAAAATTATGCTCATGTTCTTCACTTAGATTTGTTTGAGCTTATCAAAAAGCAACATATGAAATTAGTCCCAAAGTGATAGATATTCAAGAGGGATATAATAAAAAAATTCATGAAGATCATTCGACAAAATAAACTTGATTCATTGTAATAGTTTTGCGATATGATGATAATAATATGTGAGTCATGCTGGTGAGTAATTATGCTTTAGTAAGAATATTGGTGTTAAGGTTTGTGATTCCCTATGCAAGCATGAAAGTCAATAGTTATGCAATGAAATTACATCCTACTTGTGGTGCATTATTCGGTGTTAGTTGTGCTTAATGCTCGCTTATGTGATTTTTCGTTTCTTGGTTGGATGCTTCTAAATCTTTTTGCTATCCTTCATTTGTACTAAGTAGAACTACTACTTGTGCATCCAAAATCCTTAAACCCATTTTTCCATACGAGTCCACCATACCTACCTATATGCGGTATTCCTGTGCCGTTCTAAGCAAATTTGTATGTGCCATCTCTAATTTTCAAAATAAATTTCCTTTTTGTGTGCTCGTACCACTCATGAAGCGGCAGGGGTGGCCAATATTTTCCATGCTAGATATCTTATTCTTAAGATGAGTGTTTATTCACTTGTCATTGCATGACAGTACGGTGGTAATAGGGATGCCCAGTCCCAAAATGAAAAGAAAATTACTTTATGCTGACAAATAATAAATTCCTTGGAAAGTGTTGGTATGGACGGTACCCGTGGATACGGCTAGCCGTGGAATGTGAAAGAATGTTGGAAAAAGGAATAAAATTTATTTTCTGTTTGGGAACCGCCTATGATATATCTAGCATGGAAAGTGTTGGGAATTACTCGGTGGTTTTCGTTGACGCGAAAAGTATGCCCCTCAAAAATTTTACCTCTCAATTTAAGCTTTGAGCTCTGGCACCTCTACAAATCCCTACTTCCCTCTGCGAAGTGCCTTTCTATTTACTTTATGCAATTTTTATTTTTATTTCAGTCTCCATCTTCTCTTATAAAGCACCAACTAAGGGGCACTATGATCGTACTTGATCATTGGGTATAGCTAATGTGGGGGTGTGTTTCATGAATGGATCAATGATTGAGCATGATGGTCTAGGGATAACTTGCTTTAGTGTTGATATTTTGAAAGATATGGTTGCTTGTTGATATGCTTGAGTATTTAAATCTTTATGTCAAAACTAGACTGTTGCATTGAATCATATAAAAGTCCAATTGTACATGCTACAAAAGAAAATAATATGTGATGAACATGTTAGGCAGCATTCCACATCAAAAATTCTATTTTTATCATTTACCTACTCGGGGACGAGTAGGAATTAAGCTTGGGCATGTTGATACCTCTCCAGCGTATCTATAATTTTTGCTTGTTCCATGTTGTTATATTATCATTCTTGGATGTTTTACAATCATTTCAACTTTATATCATTTTTTTGGGACTAACCTATTGACATAGTGCCTAGTGTCAGTTGCTGTTTTTTGCTTGTTTTTTACTTCGCAGAAAATCAAAACCAAAAGGAGTCCAAACGCAGCGAAACTTTTTGGAGAATTTTTCTGGACCAGAAGGAACAACTTGGGCCGAAGAAGTACCAAAGGGGTGCCCCGTGGGGACAAAACCCACCTGGGCGTGCCTGGGGGCCCAGGCGCACCCTGGTGGGTTGTGCCCACCTCGGTGGCCTCCCGCATCGCCTCTTCGCCCTATAAATACTCAAATATTCCAAAAATCCTAGGGGAGTCGACAAAACACTATTCCAGCCGCTGCATGGTCCAGAATCATGAGATCCAATCTAAACACCATCACGGAGGGGTTCATCATCCTCATTGGTGCCTCTCCAATGATGCGTGAGTAGTTCATTGTAGACCTACGGATCTGTAGGCAGTAGCTAGATGGCTTTCTCTCTCTTTTGATTCTCAATACAATGGTCTCTTTGATATCTATTTGATGTAACTCTTTTTGCGGTGTGTTTGTTGGGATTTGATGAACTTTGAATTTATGACCAGATCTATGATATCCATGAAAGTTATTTGAGTCTTCTTTGATCTCTTATATGCATGATTATTTATAGCCTCGTATTTCTTCTTTGAAACTTTGGTTTAGTTAGGCTAACTAGATCGATTTTTCTTGCCATGGGAAGAGGTGTTTTGTGATGGGTTCGATCGTGCGGTGTTCTTTCCAAGTGACAGAAGGGGCAGCAAGACACGTATTGATTGTTGCTATTAAGGTTAACAAGATGGTGTCTATTCCTACATGAATCGATCTTGTCTACATCATGTCATCGTTCTTATTGCGTTCCTTCGTTTCTCCATGAACTTAATACACTACATGCATGATAGATAGCAGTCAATGTGTGGACTAATAGTAGTAGATGCAGGCAGGAGTCGGTCTACTAATCTTGGACGTGATGCCTATATAATGATCATTGCCTGGATATCGTCAAAATTATTTGAGGTTTTATCAATTTCCCAACAGTAATTTGTTTACCCACCGTGTGATATTTCTTGAGAGAAGCCACTAGTGAAATCTATGGCCCTCGGGTCTATTCTTTATCATATTTGCTTTCCGATCTATTATTTGCCACTTTTATTTTCAGATCTATTATTCAAAAACCCAAAAATACCTTGCTGCACTTTTTATTACTTATTTTATTTCGTGTTTTATCGAGATTTATTTATCCAATCTACCACAAAACAATTTATCTTTTTACCCTGGAGGGATTGACAACCCCTCTTACGCGTCGGGTTGCAAGTATTTGTTCTTTGTGTGCATGTACCGTTTACATAGTGTTGCTTGGTTCTCCTACTGGATTGATACCTTGGTTTCATAACTGAGGGAAATACCTACCGTAGCTGTGCTGCATCATCCCTTCCTCTTTGGGGAAATACCGACGTAGTTCAAGCAACATCACGGGGTGATTAGACTACTTGACCAAATAAAAATCTAACCTTTTCCCAATTTTAGTTGTGGGCAGATTTTAGCAATTAGCACAAGTAAAGCTATCAACCTACACATGCAATTCTAAGAGTGTAGCAGCGGAAAGTAGAACATTGCATATGAAGGTAAAGGGAAGGGTTTGGAGAGTGCAAACGCAATGAAGACACGAAGATTTTTGGCGTGGTTCCGATAGGTGGTGCTATCGTACATCCACGTTGATGGAGACTTCAACCCACGAAGGGTAACGGTTGTGCGAGTCCACGAAGGTCTCCACCGATGAAGGGTCCACGAAGAAGCAACCTTGTCTATCCCACCATGGCCATCACCCCACGAAGGACTTGCCTCACTCGGGTAGATCTTCACGAAGTTGGCGATCTCCTTGCCCTTACAAACTTCTTGGTTCAACTCCACAACTTGATGGAGGCTCCCAAGTGACACCTAACCAATCTAGGAGACACTACTCTCTAAAAGGTAATAGATGGTGTGTTGATGATGAAGTCCTTGCTCTTGTGCTTCAAATGATAAGTCTCCCCAACACTCAACTCTCACTCTCACAGATTTGGATATGGTGGAAAGATGATTTGAGTGGAAAGCTGTAGCGACCCGACCTCAGACGGTCAAGTCTCTGTGCTTAAGTGTCATCCCTGGATCGGTATGCTGACACACACAGTACTCGAGGATTTATAATAGAGGTAAATCACATGTATAAAGTAACGTAAAATACTATTACCTCAATCCAAAATGCGGAAGTAACAAGGTTGTGTATTCCCATCAACACCAACGGCAAAGTTGAGTGTAGAAATCGTAACCCTAACGTATCACTTACTCGTCGTAAGAATCCTGCAACATGAGACGTTGCAGCCACAAAGGGTCAGTACATTGAATGTACTGGCAAATTCACACCATAGGATAATGATGAATAATAACTATCACTACATGCATATATGGCTGGTGGAAAAGCTCTATGGTTAAAAATGTTTTTTGCGAAAAGCCATTTTTTCCCTACTGCAAAGGAATATATTTTATTTAACTACAAAGTTGGTTGAAAACATTGAGAATGGTAAACCCCATCTCAATCCCAATTAAAAGGTAATTAATAACCAAACACAATTAATCTTGTAATAGAGTGATGAGATCCACATGATAATCCAAGAACTAGATACTCAAGATATCCATAACCGGGGACACGGCTAATCATAATTAGTTTGTACACTCTGCAGAGGTTTGTGCACTTGTACCCACAAGACTCGATCTCCTCCGTTTGATTTCTCGCACTACATGATGTTTGAGAAACGGATGACCGAGACACAGTCTTTCTGAAGAGGTCCCCTTAACCGATAGATAGGCCTGTACACCTACAATCCCCTACATCTGCTAGCCCATCATGGAAAGGTTTCCCACAACTTACTCAACTATGCCAGAGCCCATAATGGCATGTGGCTGCACACGGAAGTTTCTAGCATGAATAATCTTATGATCCCTTTGAGCCTGGGTGGCAGTCCATAGGAGAATCACACGGTACCCCGGGATTTCCAAAAATACAGGCAATCACTGGATTCCCCAGGTGTCTCAATCCACCCAGATGTGTATTTAAGTTGCCACCTTAAGTTGAACCATTAATTAACAATCTCAAATCTGTCATGGATACACTCAAACCCAATCCACGTCTACGAGCATAGCATGGCAATATAAGCATAACGTAATAGTAACTCCCAAGGTTTGAATGCAGGGCAATAGGTTCCTACCTCATCAACTACTTCCCAATACCCACATGTTATCAATCCTACTCATGCAATGTTTGAGGGTGAAACTAATGCATAAAAACTAGGTATGAAAAGGATATGATCAAGTGTGAACTTGCCTGTACTGTTGATGAAGATGATTGGCACTCAAAACTCTTAATAGTTCTACTCGTCACACTCCGGTCAATCTATCGTAAGCAAGCAATAGTAACCACACATAAGCAATCACTCAAAAGATCGGAACGAACGAAGAAAACAATTCGAAAAACATCAAAACCAAGCAAATAACTCTTGCACATAAAACAATTTCTAACAGTACCAAAATTAGGTGAATTTGGCCTTATCAGAAAGTTTTGGTCAAGAGCTTCGTTTGGCAAAAAGAATCAACTCAAATGGAGTTACGGAACTCAAGTTATGAACAAAAGAAGTTGGAATATAAATCTAAACAAATTTCAAAATTTCAAAATTTTAAAAAGTTGACGTGATAGGTTAAGTGGATAGGTGAAAACAAGACGAAACTATAGGCGCTGGTTTCATCTAATTTGGATGAACGAGTAAAAAGTTATGGCTATTTGAAAAAATCAGGGCCAAGCTGTTTTACAGAAGAAAAATAGCTACGGCTAAAAGAATTCTAGGTTTAACGTATAAATACATAGAACGGATAAATATAAAAGGACGACTTCGGAGTGAGGAGACAACTTCCAAAAGTCCCGCCGGAGAAAAGAAATATATTTTTCTGTAGTCAAACCAAAATATTGATTTAACCCGAATCGGATGATTTTTGAAGGCTCTATGGGTCTATATTTATTGGTGGAAAAGAGGCTTAGAGGTCAAAGGCTAGGCAATGTGGGACTAAATGTAGATGAAAAGAAAAGAAACACAGAAGAAAAGAGGCGGCTCGCATGGGCCTAAAGGCCTTCGGCCGGCCGCGCGCGTATGCTGCCGCTGTAGTTTTTTTATTCGGTCAACAAAAAAATCATTTGAAAAAAAATCTGGGGAAAGAATATGGTCGGTTGGGCCTGGCCCATATAGAAAAAAAAGATGGGGCACTCGCTGTTACTATGATGCGCATGCGGGCGGCAGTTAGTGATGGGCCACACGTCCAGTTCTTTTTTTATTTTTAGATAAAACGGAAAGATAAGCAGAAAAAGAAAAGTAAAAACTATTTTTTACATAGGCATATTATATATCCAAATTTTCAGAAAGAGATTTTTCCTACAACATGAACATTTTTCTGACGTCAAATAAAATCCACAAAACTTTAAATAAAACAAAGAGTGCTACTTTTGCAATAAAACCCAATAAAAATCATTTTAAAAATACAAAAATTAATTCAAATTTATTTATCTCCAATTTTCTGATGTAGGGAATCATTTTACCCTAATTTTTGTATATTTTATTTTTGGAGAAAAATAATTTGAATAAAACCCAAATAACTCCAAATTTGAAAATAATTTCAAAGGGACTTTGAATTTGATCCTTTTAAACTTCCAACTCATATTTCATATGTTTTGAAGAAGTCATTTTATCTTCTATCATGAAAATCATTGAGTTGCTTAAAGTTTCTAAATTTGAAATATTTTCAAGTGAAATTCAAATATTTTGAAAAAACCCTTTTCATTTAAATAAATGAAAGAAGTCATGTCATCTTCTCTCAAGGGTTTTGTGATGAAAAGAATTTGAATTCATGGGAATCATAAATGCAAAAATGAAAGTTTGTGAAAGTCCTTTTATTCCCTCTCATTTAACTTTCAAAAAGTTTTGAATTTCACTCAATTTCACACAATCAATCATAACTATCTATTTAATATAACATTCCAAAATTTAGAATTTTGGGATGTTACAAACCTACCACCCTTAAAATGAATCTCGTCCTCGAGATTCGGAGAGGCTAGCAAGAAATAGGTTAGGTTTGGGGTCTCCTCAAAAATCCATCAATCGTCTCCGGGGTCTGGGGTGCTACCACCCTTAGAAGCATGGTTACGGTTCCATCAAAACTCATATACTCCATTCTTATTGTTTGATAGTGTCGGTCTTCTCAAATCTCGGGAAAATTCCTTCTCTGGGCTCTTCTGGTAGGGGCATAACCTTTTTCCTCAATTCCTGTGTCCTTTTCATCTTGGTACGGTCTTCCTGTGACTGGGTCTTCTTATCTGACGGGTCTGGCGCTAGTACTAAACAACGAATCGATATCTCATGGTGGTCAACAATTTTATGGTTTCTCCTGCAGGAAATGGGTCTGGGCTGAACCTCACCGTATATCCTGTGATTGGCATCAGCTGCCTTGTATAAGGGAAAATTGTCATACCATTCTAAGGCTTTAAAGGAAGTTTTGATCGTCGTCTCTCTACTATAGGTAAGTCACTCAGATTTACCATCCCATATAGCAAGGCGAATAATAAGAGTAAGTCGGTATGGTGATCAATCCATCCCACACCCAAATCATTACCCTGTATATGGTTTAGCGAATCTCGCATTCTAACACTCGGTCATCCTCACAAGCATTGCAGAATTTCTCTTGTGGACGAACTGGGTTCGGATAAATCCATGGCTTCTGCAAGCCAAACAATCATCTATCGTTCCTTCACCACTCTCAGGTTTTGCGTTACTCCTATAAAATCATCGGCGGGTAAGGTCGTAATCTCTTCCAGGGTTTTTCCTTCATCAAGAGTGTGCTTGCTTCTTGGCAGGTCCTGGGGCCTATGGGTTATGGCCCATCTCATCACTTGAAATCCTTGAACTCATCATTGGGGCAACTGATCTTTATTCCAACATCAAGCTTCCAGCATTCTTAAATCCATCCAATTGTACTATATTTCTTCCTTCTATTAGTACCAAACTCATACGTGATTACTCAAACTCATCACGGAGTTACAATTGCTCCATATTACCAACATTCTACCTCCTTTATATCCAATAATACTTCATCCATTCATACTCTTGGGATACCCCACATATCGAGACAAAGCTCGTACTTATTTTGTCTGAAGTCCACTTCGTGGAATATCCTCATCCTTTCCAGGGGTTTAGTGTCCTCACAGGGTAGTACCACCCTTAAAATGCTCCAATTCTTCCATAGACCATATTTCTCATATCCTCGAAAATGGTCAAAATCCTTCTTCATAAAATCCAATTCAGTACCAACGATGCTAACTTTATTGATTCTCAAATTACTACAATCTCCTACATTTCCATTACATGCCTTAACTCAACACCTCAATATAAAAGAATTGATCCCACTACTACTACTATATTTCTCACAGACTCAACTATTTAACATGAATATCCTCATTTGGACAATCTCTGGACAAGTGCCCTGCTTCGTCACAACGGAAACATTTTACTTCTGACAAGTCTCAAGGTTTCCTTATGACTACATAGCCTCTTTGGTTCCTCGGCTTCCTTTTTGGGCAACTGCTGAGGTAGTGCCCTGACTCCTTGCACCTGTAGCAGGTGATATGACTCAGGTCCTTCTGGTATCCAATCTACTTCTCTTCCTGGACTTTTTCGTTCCAATCAGGGCTTCTATTTCCTGTGGGTCATACTCCACTTCCTCTGTCGGGAATTCTACTAGATCCCCATTCATACAATTTTGGGAGATGTGTCCTTCTTCTCCACATGAATAGCATGACTTGGTGCAAGGTTTAATTGGTTATTCATTGGGTGTGTCCTCCACCTCTTCCTCCATCACAGGTTCTTCTAAACTTTCCATGAGGGCTCCTTTCATTGCTTCTTTCTTCTGCTGGATGGTTCTTTGTACCCTGGGGTAAATGTGACACTGAGCAGGGTAGTGGGTAGTCCCTTCACACAAGAAACAAGTGATCTGCCTTGTTGGGCATTCTTCAGCTGTGTGACTTCCTTCACAATTAGGGCATTCATCCTTGTGTTCTTTATGGGTGTGTCCTATTTCTCCATAGAGCTTGCATGCACCAGTTTTCTTCATATCCTTTCCATAAGGCTTCAATTTCTGGGACACAAGACGAGGCTTTAGCATAGTCAACTTAAATTCTTTCCATGTGGTTACTCGTTGACATCCATTGATGGTTTGGTACAACCTCCACCAAGTAGCAGCATCTCTTTCAAAGCACTTAAGAGCATGCTGGGCCATATCCTTTTCGGCTACAGAGTTATTCTCCATTTGATCCTCCATGTTCTGAATCCATCGGTCCGTCTCCAATTGAGTCATTGGTCCAGAAAATATAAGCTCATCTCCATTCATCCTCTATTGGGTCCAAGGGTTTTGGGGTGGGATAAGAGAGATAGAGAGGGATACACACAATACAAACAACAGTTTTGAAAACACAGATTTTTATTTGGGGCTGTCAGAAAAACATCAAACAAATGACAGCTCACAAACATCGCATCTAACATAAGTCTATAACAGGGGTTTGGTCTTCTAAAGGTTAATAAATCTTCAATGTCGTAAAACTCTTCAGGTCTTGTTCATGTCTCCGACGGGCTTCTTTCGATCGTGCTTGTCCTTCTTAAGTTCTTTTGCCAGTTCATCTCTATTGACGCAAAGTCTCTCGTGGCGTCCTTCAATATTTCTGGAGTTACGTTCCAACTTCTGGATTTCAACATCCTTGGCATGAACCATGGTCCTACTGTCCTTCAGTTCCTGACGAATCTCCTGTATCTCGAGGTTTTGCTCCTTCAGCTTGGCTACTTTCAGCTTCTGGGTCCAGATTTCTTCACAAAATGCTTCCTTGTCAAATACGGCTTCCTAAAGGTCCACCCTAAACTCCTGATGTAATTCTCCAGATCCTGGTGATACACCAGCTAAGGTTAAACTGCATCCATTTCTGATAGATGCTCCATCAGCATTTTTGTCATCTAATCCTTCTGACGAGCTGCATGCTTAGCTCAGCACGATGACAATAGCATAAGCGGGAGATAACATCATGGATAGCCGTGTTTCTGCTCTTGTCATTTCCATGAGCTATCATTCCATAGTTGATATCTCCTGCCTTAGGGTTTTCTTGACAAAACTTCGAGTTCTCATGCTCCTTGTTTCAGTCTTTCTCTGATACACCTTGATCTCGGTATTGACAGCTTTCATAGTCTGCCAAGTTCCATAAGGGTAGCCTTCCTAGGTCATACAAAGCTGGGAATTCTTCAGAGCCTTCAAATTCTCCTAGTCTTCGGAGTCTTCAACCGATGTAGTTTCTATTATTATAATGCACGGTAAAATCCTCTTCATTCCGAAGTGGTCTTAGTTGTCCGATATCTAGTACTTCTTGGAGTGATCTCATCAGTTGAATCTTCGTGTGGTCAAAAGGGAAAAGGGGTATGGTCTCACTAAAAGGGAATATTTGAATAAGCTCAAAAGAGAAGAGAGGTAAAAGAGCTTTTTGAAAAGGAAAGTTTTAGCGAAAATCTTTCCTATGGGCTTGCCAGTTTCTAGGGGTCACGTCCTACAGTCAACATGTGCTCTGATACCATCTTGTAGCGACCCGACCTCAGACGGTCAAGTCTCTGTTCTTAAGTGTCATCCCTGGATCGGTATGCTGACACACACAGTACTCGAGGATTTATAACAGAGATAAATCACATGTATAAAGTAACGTAAAATACTATTAACTCAATCCAAAATGCGGAAGTAACAAGGTTGTGGATTCCCATCAACACCAACGGCAAAGTTGAGTGTAGAAATCGTAACCCTAACGTATCACTTACTCGTCGTAAGAATCCTGCAACATGAGACGTTGCAGCCACAAAGGGTCAGTACATTGAATGTACTGGAAAATTCACACCATAGGATAATGATGAATAATAACTATCACTACATGCATATATGGCTGGTGGAAAATCTCTATGGTTAAAAATGTTTTTTTGCGAAAAGCCAATTTTTCCCTACTACAAAGGAATATATTTTATTTAACTACAAAGTTGGTTGAAAACATTGAGAATGGTAAATCCCATCTCAATCCAATTAAAAGGTAATTAATAACCCAACAAAATTAATCTTGTAATAGAGTGATGAGATCCACATGATAATCCAAGAACTAGATACTCAAGATGTCCATAACCGGGGACACGGATAATCATGATTAGTTTGTACACTCTGCAGAGGTTTGTGCACTTTTACCCACAAGACTCGATCTCCTTCGTTTGATTTCTCGCACTACATGATGTTTGAGAAACGGATGACCGAGACACAGTCTTTCCGAAGAGGTCCCCTTAACCGATAGATAGGCCTGTACACCTACAATCCCCTACATCTGCTAGCCCATCATGGAAAGGTTTCCCACAACTTACTCAACTATGCCAGAGCCCATAATGGCATGTGGCGGCACACGGAAGTTTCTAGCATGAATAATCCTATGATCCCTTTGAGCCTGGGTGGCAGTCCATAGGAGAATCACACGGTACCCCGGGATTTCCAAAAATACAGGCAATCACTGGATTCCCCAGGTGCCTCAATCCACCCAGATGTGTATTTAAGTTGCCACCTTAAGTTGAACCATTAATTAACAATCTCACATCTGTCATGGATACACTCAAAACCAATCCACGTCTACGAGCATAGCATGGCAATATAAGCATAACGTAATAGTAACTCCCAAGGTTTGAATGCAGGGAAATAGGTTCCTACCTCATCAACTACTTCCCAATACCCACATGTTATCAATCCTACTCATGCAATGTTTGAGGGTGAAACTAATGCATAAAAACTGGGTATGAAAGGGATATGATCAAAGTGTGAACTTGCCTGTACTGTTGATGAAGATGATTCGCACTCAAAACTCTTGATAGTTCTACTCGTCACACTCCGGTCAATCTATCGTAAGCAAGCAATAGTAACCACACATAAGCAATCACTCAAAAGATCGGAACAAATGAAGAAAACAATTCGGAAAACATCAGAACCAAGCAAACAACTCTTGCAACATAAAACAATTTCTAACAGTACCAAAATTAGGTGAGTTTGGCCTTATCCGAAAGTTTAGGTCAAGAGCTTCGTTTGGCAAAAAGAATCAACTCAAACGGAGTTACGGAACTCAAGTTATGAACAAAAGAAGTTTGAATATGAATCTGAACAAATTTCGAAATTTGAAAATTCCAAACAGTTGACGTGACAGGTTAACTGGATAGGTGAAAACAAGATGAAACTATAGGCGCTGGTTTCATCTAATTTGGATGAACGAGTAAAAAGTTATGGCTATTTGTAAAATCAGGGCTAAGCTGTTTTACAAAGGAAAAATAGCTATGGCTAAAAGAATTTTAGGTTTAACGTATAAATATAGAGAACGAATAAATATAACTTTATAAGGTATAGAAAGACGACTTCAAAGTGAGGAGATAACTTCCAAAAGTCCCGCCGGAGAGAAGAAATATATTTTTCTTTAGTGAATCTAGTCAAACCAAAATATTGATTTAACCCGAATCGGATGATTTTTGATGGCTTTATGGGTCTATATTTATTGGTAGAAAAGAGCCTTAGAGGCCAAAGGCTAGGCAATGCGGAACTTAACGTAGATGAAAAGAAAAGAAACAGAGAAGAAAAGAGGCGCTCGCATGGGCCTAAAGGCCTTCGGCCGGCTGCGCGCGCGTACGCTGCGGCTGCAGTTTTTTTATTCGATCAACAAAAAAATCATTTAAAAAATCTAGGGAAAGAATATGGCCGGTTGGGCCTGGCCCATATAGGAAAAAAATGATGGGGCGCTCGCTGTTACTATGATGCGCATGCGGGCGGCAGTTAGTGATGGGCCACATGTCCAGTTCTTTTTTTATTTTTAGATAAAACGGAAAGATAAGCAGAAAAAGAAAAGTAAAATTATTTTTTTCATAGGCATATTATATATTAAAATTTTCAGAAAAAGATTTCCTACATTGTAAACATTTTTCTGACGTCAAATAAAATCCACAAAAATTTAAATAAAACAAAGAGTGCTACTTTTGCAATAAAACCCAAAAAATCATTTTAAAAATACTAAAATTAATTCAAATTTATTTATCTCCAATTTTCTTATGTAGGGAATCATTTTACCCTAATTTCTGTATATTTTATTTTTGGAGAAAAATAATTTGAATAAAACCCAAATAACTCCAAATTTGAAAATAACTTCAAAGGGACTTTGAATTTGATCCTTTTAAACTTCCAACTCATATTTCATATGTTTTGAAGAAGTCATTTTATCTTCTCTCATGAAAATCATTGAGTTGCTTAAAGTTTCTAAATTTGAAATATTTTCAAGTGAAATTCAAATATTTTGAAAAACCCTTTTCACTTAAATAAATGGAAGAAGTCATGTCATCTTCTGTCAAGGGTTTTGTGATGAAAAAAATTTGAATTCACGGGGATCATAAATGCAAAAATGAAGGTTTGGGAAAGTCCTTTTATTCCCTCTCATTTAACTTTCAAAAAGTTTCGAATTTCACTCAATTTCACGCAATCAATCATAACTACCTATTTAATATAACATTCCAAAATTTAGAATTTTGGGATGTTACAAAAGCAACTTGGCACTAATATGGAAAAGCCTAGAAGTAGCGCGGGTCTAAGGGCTATTAGTAGCACGGGGCACCACACTACTGATACAACGCTACAGCTAACGTTTGGTAGTAGCGCATTTTGACAGGCGCTACTACTAAACCTACTTAGCAGTAGCGCTTTCCATACCAGTGCTACTGCTAAGTGCCTTAGCAGTAGCATTTTCCTGTCCAGCACTAAAGAGCGCTACTACTATATTTTCACATATCTTTTTTTGCTACCTATTTGCGACGTTTTTGTACAGGTTTTATACAGTATTGTAATCATATCATAAACATGCAATATGCTCATCATGTCATACACATAATAGTCTCATCATATCATCCAACACAAATCATGTCGTCACATCATAATCACAATATAGCTATACAAGTTACATGACATGTCTCATCATACATATTGTAGTACTGCTTGAGGTGCTGGTTCGTATCTCTCTCTCACACTAGCGTGAACCTAAACTAACTATTTTTTGCTTCGGCTCTGCTATCAAACCCTCTCTGGTTGTCGCTCGGAAACCGGTACACCTGGGCCTAACACTCCGGCCACTCGTCGTATACTCTTGGCGTAGCACTTCTTCGCCATCGATGATCTATGTACCTGCATCGTCACATGAGTCGATAATATGCAACATATATAGTTGAGCAACAGAAAGAGACAAAGTTGGCAAAAATACAAGCAACATATCATAAGCATAAATAACAAAGTTCATCGTACCCAAAATGCCCTAACTAGAGTGATCTTCGCTAGTTGAGGAGGATGGTTTAATTACATCACAAATAAAGTTTCGTCGTGCATAACTCAAAGTTTCATCATAGAGAAAGTATGGACTAAACGGACACATTGTCATATATCGTCAATCACTCCAACATGTCGTGACATCCATCCAAGTCAGGGAGATAGTCCCCGAGCGCAGTGAAAGGCTTCAGGTCGAGATGCTGAGCGGCTACGCGTGTTCGGACATCTTCCCGCGACATTTGCCCTTCTTCGTAGAACATCCCTATATTTTCGAGGACCTCCTTCATGATGATTTGGGCAAGTTCATGCTGGATGTGATAGAACTCAGCTCGGATTCGATGATCTGGGATATCTCCTAGTTTCTTTGCCCATTGCAGAATATTGGCATCGCCAGATCTAGGTGACATGCAAAGGTTCTGCTGATGTTGTTTGTACTCCAGCATGTGGTGGAGGACATAGAATCCATCACTGAGAGTACCACTCGGTTGCTGGATGTGGCAGAAGTCGGTCTTATGGCCGAAGGCGGGCGCGCGGTTCCTTGTCTTCTTGAGCGTGATCTCTCCACCCCGTAGGCCATAGCTAAAGATAGCACTGTCGAGAACACACTTGATGTGGGTGACGGTGTCCTGGACTAGGGGGTACTCAGCACGTCGTCTCCCGACCAACTGGATCGGGCCGAGGACCCTCATGGCGGCTCATTCATGGGCCAGTTCGGACAGCCCCTGCCGCATACAAGGAAAACTCCACAAGACTTGGCGCCCAAGACAAGGACTCACCTAAAACCCTAGGCCTCCGTTGTCTTATATAAACCGAGGCCAGGCTAGTCAATAGGATCTCATATTCATTACTACAATCTCGTGGTAGATACATGTACTCCGTACTACACCCCATATGAATACAATCAAAAGCAGCATGTAGGGTATTATCTCTTCGAGAGAGCCCGAAGCTGGGTAAAATCCCGTGTTCATGTTACCATCGCTCCAAGACGCCTAGCTTAGGACCCCTACTCACTACTGGAATCCACTTCTTTGCCGTCCGCCAGCTGACGGCAAAGAGCCTCTTTGCCGTCAGCTTCCACAAAGCGGACGACAAAGAAAGGGCAGATGGCAAAGAAGGTCCTTGTCGTCAGCCACTTCTTTGCCGTCCGCTAGCTGACGGCAAAAAATCTTTGCCGTCAGCTGGCGTATGGCAAAGAGAGAGGTGGGCCCACTAACGAGCTGCATAGAAAAAACCTAACGGCCCCCCTCTTTGCCATCTGCTAGCAGACGGCAAAGAGCAAAAAATCGGACGGCAAAGGATGGCGAACGGCAAAGAGTTGACCTAACTAACGGGCCGAGCCCCACCCCGGCCGCCCCATTCTCTCTCTCTCTCTCTCACTGTCAGTGTTTCTCTTGTCCTCTCTCCCCGACGACCTGCCACCGCCCCCTTGCCCCGTCGCCCCTCGCCCCGTCGCCCCGTACCCCTCCTCTGCGACGGCCCAACCTCCACCACGCCGCCGCCGCCCCCTCGCCCAGCCGCCGTCGCCCCCTCGCCCAGCCGCCCCGCCCCCTCCCCTGCATCGCCCCCCGCCCCGTCCCACCGCGGCTGTCCGGCCTCCCCCTCCACCGGGCCGCCGCCTCCTCCAGCGGCCGCCCTCCCATCCACCGGCCGCCCCGCGCCTCCTCCACCGGCGATCCCCTACAGGTGAGTTCTTCCCCCTTTGTTTAGTTTAGTTTTTTTTAGTTTCTTTTAGTTCAGTTTCTGTTTTATTTTTAGTTTTAGTTTTAGTTTAGTTTTAGTTTTAGTTTATTTTAGTTTAGTTTTATTTTAGATTAGTTTTAGTTTTAGTTTAGAAGAGGAAGAAGAGTAGAAGGAGGAGGAGGAGGGAGGAAGAGGAGGAGGGAGAAGAAGAAAGAAGAAGAAGAAGAAGAAGAAGAAGAAGAAGAAGAAGAAGAAGAAAGAAGAAGAAGAAGAAGAAGAAGAAGAAGAAGAAGAAGAAGAAGAAGAAGAAGAAGAAGAAGAAGAGGAAGAGAAGAAGGAAAGGAAACCTCCCCCCGCCAACTTAGTGTCTATGTGGATCTGTAAAGGATTGGTTCAAGGAGGCTAATGTTAAGGAACCTTATAGAGATAGATTCATCATTTCCTAGCCAACTTATCTGCAATATGCATGATGTCATTCGCTCATTTTCTCAATTTATAGCTAGGGATGAAACATTAGTAGCTCACAGTGGAGATACTGCTAAAAAAACCTTAGATCATCAACTTTTCTTAGATTGTCTATAGAAACCAAAGGAGTGGGATCAGATGTATTTGAGTAGAGAGCAGAAATTGCTTAGGTCACTAATATTAACCGGAAGCCTCAAAATTCAGCCTGGTGATTCGTTGATTAACTTCCAGATAGCATTGCCAGGCTTCAACAGTTGTGATTTGTTGATGTTGAGGACACTTGTGTAAACTTTATTCCTAGAGAGCAGAAATGTACCTACTGCCTTGTTGGCTGCAAAGGTGAGGGTAAATGCAAAGAAACAACTCACCTCTCTTGCTTTAACATGTGGTGGTAGGGTGGGAGATGGGTTGGTCCAAGGAGGAGTCTCTGAGTTCAAGGAGGAGGAGCAAAGAAGAGGGAAAGGGAAAGGAAGAAGAAGAAGAGGAGGAGAAAAAGAAGAAGAAGAAGAAGAAGAGGAAGAAGAAGAGGAAGAAGAGGAAGAAGAAGAAGAGGAAGAGTAAAAAAGAAGAAGAGGGGAAGAAGAGGAAAAAGACACGTTTTATACTTTCTTATTTAGGGTTCCGCCACGTTTTGCAGTTTCTTTCTTTTCTTTAGTTGAATGTTTTTATACTGCTAGCTAGTTGCCTAGTTTGCTGACCCAAAGAAGTTAAAATAGTTATTATATGAAATTCAACCTAAAGTCAACATTTTTGATGACTAGTGCTGCTAATAAATTCAACTAGTTCCATCATATGTCCACAAGTGCATTGTTTTTTGAATGAGAAAGGATAACTTGGTGTAGTTGATTATCTTCTGCTCAAAATTTCTTATGTTATAATGTTGTATGATAATGTTGTAAGGGTACTAATTGGTTTCTTCTTCTGCTTATCAGAGATGGGGGGAGCCGCCACCGCAGACTCCGCTTTGCCACACCGGAGTACGAGTTGGATGCTTTTGAGTTCTTTAGTATCATACTTGGGACTTCAGTATCTTCCACGAGGCAGGTATATAAAAGGAGAGATCTCCCCTTCACCCATCTCATTATGATAACTCTGTTGTTTGCTACATCACTCATTGTCCCAAACTGCAGAGGCTGCCTGACACTTTTATGAACATGCTGGGTGAAGATCCGCCAAATAATGTGAAGCTGCGACAGGGCGGCAGTGTGTTTCGCAGGCTGTGGGACGTGGAGTTGGTGATCAAGGAGGGCCACATGTACCTGTGTCGTGGCTGGGAGAAGTTATACCGTGCCTACGACCTGCGGCAGGGGTACTTCCTTGTCTTCAGGTACGACAACGACGCCAGTAGTCTCATCATGAAGGTGTTCAACGCGACTATGTGTCGCATGCGCTACGCTGGCGACGATGATGACAGTACGTTCTGCCTCTTCTTATTCCTCTATATTTGGCTTTGTCTCGCACTGATTGTTAACGGTCATTGTTGCATTTGGACAGGCAATGGGAGCAGCAGCAGCGACACTGGCTACAGCAAAAGCAACAGCGATTCTGGCTGTAGCAAAACCAGCAGCGATTCTGGCTGCAGCAAAGACAACAAGGAGGATGATCCGGACTAGAGTGGGGAAGAAGAGGAGCAGAGTGGGCATCAGGCTGAGGATGACCTAGCGATGGTGGTGGCTAACCAAGGGCAAGAGATGGTGGTGGCGCACCATGGGCAAGAGATGGTGGTGGCTGAGGATGACCTAGCGATGGTCGTGCCTGTCCTGCCTGAAGATGGCCTCGCGATGGTGGTGGTGCCTGACAATGACCTTGCGCCGGTGGTGGCGCCGACGATCCCACAGCTGGGCGACATGACCACGCCAATTGTGGTAGAAGACTACATCCCACTGCCTCCACCGCCTCGCCGCTCTTGGCGCATCAGGCTGAGGAAGGAGAAGGATAAGAACAAATGAGAACTGAACTATGTCAGGTATGTCAGATCTCCAAAATGATCTATATATAGTTAGCTCTAATATGCTTAGTTACCTATGTTAGCTCTAATATGCTTAGTTACATATGTTAGCTCTAATATGCTAAGTTATCTCTACTATGCTTAGTTTCCTATAGGTTAGCTCCAAAATTACTTATGTTAGCACAAAATGACCAAGATGACATAATAAGCTTATATTTTCTTCTTCTTCTCTCCAAAATGACATAAGTTAGCTATAAGTTAGCTCTAATATGCTTAGTTCACTCAAAGATGGCATAATTAGCTAGGTTGGATCCATTTTACCTAAGTTGGCTCTAATATGCTAAGTTATCTCTAATATGCTTAGTTTCCTATAGGTTAACTTCAAAATTACTTATGTTAGCACAAAATGACCAAGTTTACATAATAAGCTTAATTATAGTCTTCTTCTTCTTCTTATTCTTCTAGTCTTCTTCTAGTATTCTTCTAGTCTTCTTCTTCTTCTTCTTAATTTTCTTCTAGGTTAGCTCGATTTTACTAAAGTATGCTTACTTCTTATAGTCTTCTTCTTCTTCTTCATTTTCTTCTTCTTTTTCTAACATCTTGTTTATCATTTTGCAGATTTGATTTAATTCACGAAAGCTTGCATGGATGGAGTGCTTCTTTTCCATTTGTGCTTTTATTTTGTATCAATGAACTTGCATGGTTGGAACTTGTTATATGGATGGATGGATAACGGTGTAGGATGAACAATGTGAAACTTTTGTAATATGTAAGGATGGAACTATATATGTGTTGGTTATGTATGTATATATGATGAAACTTGTGTGTTGGATATGCTTGTTGTGTATATATGTGAATTGTTGTGTATATCTGCGTATCTCTAAATTGCTGTCAAATTGAATGAATTAAATTAAAAACAGGGATGTACAGGCTCTTTGCCGTCAGCTAGCTGATGGCAAACATGCCACATGGCAGCTACCTGTGCTTCCTGGGACTGGCATGTTTGAGCACTTTGCCGTCTGCCAGCGGAGGGCAAAGACCTTAGCCTCTTTGCCATCCGCTGGCTGACGGCAAAGCACGCCGTTAACCCCTAATGGCCCTGACACCACCTCACTGCTGTCCACGATCTTTGCCGTCTGCTGGCCACCAACGGCGGACGGCACAATCCTTTGCCGTCCGCTTCCAGGAAGCGGAGGGCAAAGAAGGCCTTTGCTGGCACGTGTTGGGACGGACAGTTTGCCGTCTGCCTTTGCTGTCCGCCCAGTAGTGACTACGAGATACGCTAGACGTAGAACCGACATTGGTGCTTTCATTGAGAGCCTGCTGGGCGAACGCCGCGGATCGATGAGATGATTAGGTGATATTTTTCAGTTAAATCTGTTTCGCGTAATATGCTTTTTTCTGCAAATTATTGTCGGTAGTCTTGCGCTATTTTGTTGGCAGATTGGTTTTGATCTCGAGCGTCGTTAAGCGATCCGAATACACTTAGTGATCTGAATCCTCCACCGGACATGCATGGTTCATGCAGCGCTGGCCCCGCCTCGCTGGAGATCAGGCAGATGTGGTACACTACAGGACGTCAAATCAAGACATATCCGAACACCCTTCGTGCTGGGCCCCGAGACGTATAGGCCAAGGACATGCCAGTACCTGGCGACAGATCAGAAGACGCTCTTGCACGGCAGCGGCCATCAGGGAGACTCTTTCCCTTTTGTCTTTTTCCTTGTATATGATGTTTGTTTTCTTAACTCTACGCAAGGTGGCCACTATCGTTTATTGATAGCAGTGTTCTTTTGCTGCTTTGTGTGTGCCAGAGTGCTAGTGCAGTCTGTGATCAGTTTTGCAGCACGGTCTCCAGGATTTAGATGATAAAACTAGCCATTTAACTAGTACTACTACCTCACGTTGTCGATTGTGGGTACTAGCATCTCAATTCTTGGTACTAGTTGGTGCTAGTGCAGAACAAATCAACTTGTTTTATTTGCTTCGGTCTGCTACAGTCTTCTTCGTCAAACAGGTTTTATTTCTTCGAGCTATTTGCTTAGCACTTAAAATTATTACAAAGAATATTTTCTTTGGGTTCGTACTACACTTTTTTTCCAGAGATATTCTACTGACGTTGGTACGTCACGGTGGTCTGGCCAACCTCTCGCCATCGTAAGGATTGACCGACCTTTGTCGATGTCGTCATGCCACAATGCCAAGCGCGTTTGGGGTTGGCTTCGCGTGTGGTACGTAGCGCTGGGTCCTGAGGAGTACACATGCCTAGGATGGCCAGTACCACGAAGATCCGAGGACACTCTACATGGACGGTAGCGTCATCAGAGGGCAGTTCTTTCCTTTTCTCTTTATGATTTTTCCTTTTTTTAATTCAGCACATATGGTCATTACACTAGTAGAAAAAGGGTCAAATGTGAAGCACATTAGTGCCGGTTTGATTTTGAGCCGGCACTAATGTGTCCATTAGTGCCGGTTCCAACAGCTAGGCGGGAGGAGCTCTTTAGTACCGGTTCCTAGCGAACCTTTAGCACCGGTTCGTGCCACGAACCGGTACTAATGAGGCTGTGGCCCCACGAGCACCTTTAGTACAGGTTCGTGGCATGAACTGGTACTAGAGTTTCTTACTAAGCTGTTTTTTAGTCCCACCTCGCGAAGAGAGAGGCACTAGGAGCGGTTTATAAGCCCTGAGTGCAGAGACGATGAAGAAGAGGCGCAATGCTCACCTTCACGTTGCTTAGCTTCAAGCCTTGAGGAATAGGGTAGACTGCATGGAGCTATGTGCAGTGCAGTCTACACTATCCCGAAAGGCTTGAAGCTAATTAACGAGCATTGCGCCTCTTTTTTATTTTTAATAACTTATTACAGCTCCGGACTTCTTGTGTTACGGCAAAAACTAGATGCATTTCGTGTACAAACTGGACAATACGGCAAAAACTGGATGCACTTCGTGTGAAAACTGGACAATCCCTTTCGAAGTATCAGGGCCGGTTTCGGACAAAAAATCATCTGTTACACCGGCACTTCATTTTTTTAAACTTATTACAACTCCAGACTATTTTTGCGTTCAGTACGCAGCATTCAAAGCGACCTCATCAATTTTCAACACTTTCTGACATCATTTGCTGTTTTTCAGTCATTTACCGATTTGTTTTCAGAGCTAAATGACCGTGAAATTGAAAATCGCTCCAAAATGAACTCTGAAAATGTTGAAACTTGGCATGGTATCATCATTTCACCCACGTAGCATGTGCAAGAGAGTAGAGGGGGCTACGGCAAAAACTGGACGCACTTCGTGTACAAACTGGACAATCTCTTTCGGAGTATCAGGGCTTCGGACGAGAACTCATCTGTTACACGGGCACTTCAATGTTTTTTAAACTTATTTGAACTCCATCCTATTTTTGCGTTCAGTACGCACCATTCAAAGCGACGTCATCAATTTCCAACACGTTCTGACATCATTTGTTGTTTTTCAGTCATATACCGATTTGTTTAGATAGCTAAATGACCGTGAAATTGAAAATCACTACAAAATGAACTCTGAAAATGTTGAAACTTGGCATGGTATCATCATTTCACCCACATAGCATGTGCAAGAGAGTAGAGAGGGTTACGGCAAAAACTGGCCGCACTTCATGTACAAACTGGACAATCTCTTTCGGAGTATCAGGGCTTCGGACGAGAACTCATCTGTTACACGGGCACTTCAATGTTTTTTAAACTTATTTGAACTCCATCCTATTTTTGCGTTCAGTATGCATCATTCAAAGCGACGTCATCAATTTCCAACACATTCTGACATCATTTGTTGTTTTTCAGTCATATACCGATTTGTTTAGATAGCTAAATGACGGTGAAATTGAAAATCACTACAAAATGAACACTAAAAATGTTGGAACTTGGCATGGTATCATCATTTCACCCGAATAGCATGTGCAAAAGAGTAGAGAGGGTCATAGCGAAAACTGGACGCACCTTGTGTACAAACTGGACAATCTCTTTCGGAGTATCAGGGTTTCGGACGAGAACTCATCTGTTACACGGGCACTTCAATGTTTTTTAAACTTATTTGAACTCCAGCCTATTTTTGCGTTCAGTATGCATCATTCAAAGCGACGTCATCAATTTCCAACACGTTCTGACATCATTTGCTGTTTTTCAGTCATTTACCGATTTGTTTAGAGAGCTAAATGACGGTGAAATTGAAATTCACTACAAAATGAACTCTGAAAATGTTGGAACTTGGCATGGTATCATCATTTCACCCGCATAGCATGTGCAAAAGAGTAGAGGGGGTCACGGCGAAAACTGTTCGCACCTCGTGTACAAACTGGACAATCTCTTTTGGAGTATCAGGGTTTTCAGACAAGACCTCATCTGTTACACGATCACTTCAATGTTTTTTAAACTTATTTCAACTCCAGCCTATATTTGCGTTCAGTACGCACCATTCAAAGCGACATCATCAATTTCCAACACGTTCTGACATCATTTGCTGTTTTTCAGTCATTTACTGATTTGTTTTGAGAGCTAAATGACGGTGAAATTGAAAATCACTACAAATGAACTCTGAAAATGTTGGAACTTGGCATGGTATCATCATTTCACCCGCATAGCATGTGCAAAAGAGTAGAGAGGGTCACGGCGAAAACTGGACGCACCTCATGTACAAACTGGACAATCTCTTTCGGAGTATCAGGGATTTCGGACGAGAACTCATCTGTTACACGGGCACTTCAATGTTTTTTAAACTTATTTGAACTCCAGCCTATTTTTGCGTTCAGTACACACCACTCAAAGTGACGTCATCAATTTCCAACACGTTCTGACATCATTTGCTGTTTTTCAGTCATTTACCGATTTGTTTAGAGAGCTAAATGACGGTGAAATTGAAAATCACTACAAAATGAACTCTGAAAATGTGGGAACTTGGCATGGTATCATCATTTCACCCCGCATAGCATGTGCAAAAGAGTAGAGAGGGTCACGGCGAAAACCGGACACACCTCGTGTACAAACTGGACAATCTCTTTCGGAGTATCAGGGTTTTCGGACGAGAACTCATCTGTTACACGGGCACTTCAATGTTTTTTAAACTTATTTGAACTCCAGCCCATTTTTGCGTTCAGTACACACCATTCAAAGTGACGTCATCAATTTCTAACACGTTCTGACATCATTTGCTGTTTTTCAGTCATTTACCGATTTGTTTAGAGAGCTAAATGACGGTGAAATTGAAAATCACTACAAAATGAACTCTGAAAATGTGGGAACTTGGCATGGTATCATCATTTCACCCCGCATAGCATGTGCAAAAGAGTAGAGAGGCTCACGGCGAAAACTGGACGCACCTCCTGTACAAACTGGACAATCTCTTTCGGAGTAATAGGGTTTTCGGACGAGAACTCATCTGTTACACGGGCACTTCAATGTTTTTTGAACTTATTTGAACTCCAGCCTATTTTTGCGTTTAGTACGCACCATTCAAAGTGACATCATCAATTTCCAACACGTTCTGACATCATTTGCTGTTTTTCAGTCATTTACCGATTTGTTTATAGAGCTAAATGACGGTGAAATTGAAAATCACTACAAAATGAACTCTGAAAATGTTGGAACTTGGCATGGTATCATCATTTCACCCGCATAGCATGTGGAAAAGAGTAGAGAGGGTCACGGCGAAAACTGGACGCACCTCGTGTACAAACTGGACTATCTCTTTCGGAGTATCAGGGTTTTCGGACGAGAACTCATCTGTTACACGGGCACTTCAATGTTTTTTAAACTTATTTGAACTCCAGCCTATTTTTGCATTCAGTACGCATCATTCAAAGCGACGTCATCAATTTCCAACACTTTCTGTCATCGTTTGCAGTTTTTCAGTCATTTACCGATTTGTTTAGAGCGCTAAATGACGGTGAAATTGAAAATCACTACAAAATGAACTCTGAAAATGTGGGAACTTGCCATGGTATCATCATTTCACCCGCATAGCATGTGGAAAAGAGTTGAGAGGGTCACGGCGAAAACTGGACGCACCTCGTGTACAAACTGGACAATCTCTTTCGGAGTATCAGGGTTTTCGGACGAGAACTCATCTGTTACACGGGCACTTCAATGTTTTTTAAACTTATTTGAACTCCAGCCTATTTTTGCATTCAGTATGCATCATTTAAAGCGACGTCATCAATTTCCAACACTTTCTGTCATCATTTGCTGTTTTTCAGTCATTTACCGATTTGTTTAGAGAGCTAAATGACGGTGAAATAGAGAATCACTACAAAATGAACTCTGAAAATGTTGGAACTTGGCATGGTATCATCATTTCACCCGCATAGCATGTGCAAAAGAGTAGAGAGGGTCACGGCGAAAACTGGACGCACCTCGTGTACAAACTGGACAATCTCTTTCGGAGTATCAGGGATTTCGGACGAGAACTCATCTGTTACACGGGCACTTCAATGTTTTTAAACTTATTTGAACTCCAGCCTATTTTTGCGTTCAATATGCATCATTCAAAGCGACGTCATCAATTTCCAACACGTTCTGTCATCATTTGCTGTTTTCAGTCATTTACCGATTTGTTTAGGTAGCTAAATGACGGTGAAATTGAAAATCACTACAAAATGAACTCTGAAAATGTTGGAACTTGGCATGGTATCATCATTTCACCCGCATAGCATGTGCAAACGAGTAGAGAGGGTCACGGCGAAAACCGGACACACCACGTGTACAAACTGGACAATCCCTTTCGGAGTATCAGGGTTTTCGGACGAGAACTCATCTGTTACACGGGCACTTCAATGTTTTTTAAACTTATTTGAACTCCAGCCTATTTTTGCGTTCAGTACACACCATTCAAAGTGACGTCATCAATTTCCAACACGTTCTGACATCATTTGCTGTTTTTCAGTCATTTACCGATTTGTTTAGAGAGCTAAATGACGGTGAAATTGAAAATCACTACAAAATAAACTCTGAAAATGTGGGAACTTGGCATGGTATCATCATTTCACCCCGCATAGCATGTGCAAAAGAGTAGAGAGGGTCACGGCGAAAACTGGACGCACATCGTGTACAAACTGGACAATCTCTTTCGGAGTATCAGGGTTTTCGGACGAGAACTCATCTGTTACACGGGCACTTCAATGTTTTTTGAACTTATTTGAACTCCAGCCTATTTTTGCGTTCAGTACGCACCATTCAAAGCGACATCATCAATTTCCAACACGTTCTGACATCATTTGCTGTTTTTCAGTCATTTACCGATTTGTTTAGAGAGCTAAATGACGGTGAAATTGAAAATCACTACAAAATGAACTCTGAAAATGTTGGAACTTGGCATGGTATCATCATTTCACCCGCATAGCATGTGGAAAAGAGTAGAGAGGGTCACGGCGAAAACTGGACGCACCTCGTGTACAAACTGGACAATCTCTTTCGGAGTATCAGGGTTTTCGGACGAGAACTCATCTGTTACACGGGCACTTCAATGTTTTTTAAACTTGTTTGAACTCCAGCCTATTTTTGCATTCAGTACGCATCATTCAAAGCGACGTCATCAATTTCCAACACTTTCTGTCATCGTTTGCTGTTTTTCAGTCATTTACCGATTTGTTTAGAGAGCTAAATGACGGTGAAATTGAAAATCACTACAAAATGAACTCTGAAAATGTGGGAACTTGGCATGGTATCATCATTTCACCCGCATAGCATGTGGAAAAGAGTAGAGAGGGTCACTGTAACACCCCGAGGATCATGCTACAGTAACTCTCTGTGATTAAGCTAATCATGTTGCTAAACAGGGCGTGATGACATTGGAATCACATTTCTTTTCTAACTCCTTATTCAAACTTCACTTAAAATTAAAGTGGAAAATAGAATTTTTCAAAAATTTAAACAAAAATGTTCGGTGGGTGCCAAATAATACACTGGTAATTATTGTGGAGAAAACTCCTTTTTAGAAAATGCCTAAGTATTTTAATATGAATTAAAAGGTGAAAGAAAATAAATAAAAGGAAATGCAAAACAAAACAGAAAACGAAAAAAATAAAAACAAAAGCCCCCCACTGGACCTGGCCCAACTGGGCCAACCTCCAGCCGCCCGAATGGGCCGGCCCACCTCTCTCCCCTATCCACTCCCCAGCGCCCCAGAACGTTTACTAATTAAAAAGAAAAAAAAGAAATATAAATAATAATAATAATAATAATAATAATAATAATAAAAACAATAAATTAATTAATAAATAATTAAATAATAATAATAATAATAATAATAAATTAATTAATAAAAATTAATAAATAAATAAAGAAAATAAAAATAAAATAATTTTAATTAACTAAATTAATTAAGTTAATTAATCCTGTTTAAATTATTCTAATTAGATAATTAATTTAATTAAATAATAATTATTTAGCTAAACCCTAATTAACCTAAACAGTGAATGACAGGTGGGTCCCACTAGACCCACATGTCAGTTGACTTAGTCAACCCCTGTTGACTGCTGATGTCAGCATGACATCATGCTGATGTCATAAATCCAAATTTCGAATTAAATTAAATAATTAATTAAATTCCAGAAATTAATATCTTTTAATCCGTAACTCGGATTAAAATATTTTCAACATGAAAGTTGCTCAGAACGACGAGACGAATCCGGATACGCAGTCCGTTCGTCCACCACACCTCCCTAACCTATCGAACTCGCAACTTTCCCCCTCCGGTCCATCTGTCCAAAAACGCGAAACATCGGGAATACCTCCCGGATGTTCCCCCCCTTCGCCGGTACCATCTACTGTCGCGTTAGGACACACCTAGCACCGCTCATTTTCATGTCACGCATCGTCATGCTTATGTTTGCATTGTATTTACTGTTTCTGCCCCCCCCCCCCTCTTCTCTTCGGTAGACTACGAGACCGACACTGCTGCTGCCCAGTTCGACTACGGAGTTGACGACCCCTCCTACTTGCCAGAGCAACCAGGCAAGCCCCCCCTTGATCACCAGATATCGCCTATTCTTCTCTATACTGCTTGCATTAGAGTAGTGTAGCATGTTACTGCTTTCGATATCCTATCCTGATGCATAGCCTATCCTTGCTACTACTGTTGTTACCTTTACCTGCAATCCTACATGCTTAGTATAGGATGCTAGATTTCCATCAGTGGCCCTACATTCTTGTCCGTCTGCTGTGCTATACTACCGGGCCGTGATCACCTGGGCGGTGATCACGGGTATATACTTATATACTATATACATGACACATGTGATGACTAAAGTCGGGTCGGCTCGTAGGAGTACCCGCGAGTGGATCTTTGTGGCGGAGCGACAGGGCAGGTTGAGACCGCCTAGGTGAGAGGTGGGCCTGGCCATGGTCGGCGTTCGCGGTTACTTAACACGCTTAACGAGATCTTGGTATTTGATCTGAGTCTGGCCATTTGGTCTATACGCACTAACCATCTACGTGGGAGTAGTTATGGGTATCCCGACGTCGTGGTATCAGCCGAAGCTCTTTTGACGTCAGCAACTGAGTGGCGCGCGCCGCATTGGACCGTAAGCTCGCGCTTGTATTAAGGGGGCTAGGTCTGCTTCCGGCCGCGTATGCAACGTGCAGGTGTGCTTAGGGCGATGGGCCCAGACCCTTGCGCGCATAGGTTTAGACCGGCGTGCTGACCTCTCTGTTGAGCCTAGGTGGGGCTGCGACGTGTTGATCTTACGAGGCCGGGCATGACCCAGAAAAGTGTGTCCGGCCAAATGGGATCGAGCGTGTTGGGTTATGTGGTGCACCCCTGCAGGGAAGTTTATCTATTCGAATAGCCGTGTCCCTCGGTAAAAGGACGACCCGGATTTGTACCTTGACCTTATGACAACTAGAACTGGATACTGAATAAAATACACCCTTCCAAGTGCCAGATACAACCCGGTGATCGCTCTCTAACAGGGCGACGAGGAGGGGATCGCCGGGTAGGATTATGCTATGCGATGCTACTTGGAGGACTTCAATCTACTCTCTTCTACATGCTGCAAGATGGAGATGGCCAGAAGCGTAGTCTTCGATAGGACTAGCTATCCCCCTTTTATTCCGGCATTCTGCAGTTCAGTCCACTGATATGCCCCTTTACACATATATCCTTGCATATGTAGTATAGCTCCTTGCTTGCGAGTACTTTGGATGAGTACTCACGGTTGCTTCTCTCCCTCTTTTCTCCCTTTCCTTTCTATCTGGTTGTCTCAACCAGACGTTGGAGTCCAGGAGCCAGACGCCACCGTCGACGATGACACCTACGACACTGGAGGTGCCTACTACTACGTGCAGGCCGCTGACGACGATCAGGAGTAGTTACGAGGATCCCAGGCAGGAGGCCTGCGCCTCGTTCGATCTGTATCCCAGTTTGTGCTAGCCTTCTTAAGGCAACTTGTTTAACTTATGTCTGTACTCAGATATTGTTGCTTCCGCTGACTCGTCTGTGATCGAGCACTTGTATTCGAGCCCTCGAGGCCCCTGGCTTGTATTATGATGCTTGTACGACTTATTTTTGTTGTAGAGTTGTGTTGTGATATCTTCCCGTGAGTCCCTGACTTTGATCATACACATTTGCGTGCATGATTAGTGTACGGTCAAATCGGGGGCGTCACAAGTTGGTATCAGAGCCGACTGCCTGTAGGAATCCCCCTTTCCACACTCCTTGGCCGAAGTCGAGTCTAGACATTACAAAAACTTTTACTAACATGGCTGTGTGTCTTACGGGCCCACGTCGCCATTGGGTGGTACTAGGATCTTTTACTCCTCGACCTTTACTCTGGGACTCTGAACTCTCTTCTACTCGGGTTAAACGAATTTACTAAACTCTAACACTAGGATCCCGTGACCGCATTCACCCCAAAGTTGGATAAGCCATAGTTGTTTCTTAGAGTAGTATTTTGAAACAATTCACACACTGTCTTTTGACTCCTTTGAAACGTCTTTGCTTTCAGATGGAACCCACGAGGCAGGTCGTTCGCCACACGATGGCCATTGGTGCCTCGGGATCACCTGCGGTGCTAGTTGAGATGATGACCTATCTGGGTTATCGCTGGCACCCTGAGTACACCGTCTACGAGGAGTACCAGGACTTTAACCAGGAGCAGTACCGTGCCATCGTCCACCTCTACTCGCGGGAGTATGACTCCACTACTGTGCTGCACACCGCACATGGTGTTGGTGTGACCATCGATATGGCTGTCCACGATGCTGCCTATGCTGCTCTGACACGTCTTCGTGGAGAGTATCGGGAGTTGGACACCTCACCTTTCAGGCACATTGCTATCGCCTCTGATGTTGGTGCGGAGGGATACTATACTGCTGCCTACTCCACTGTCACCCGAGAGCCCTTCTACCATCAGCACCTGGTTCTGCATGCTGATGGGCTGGATCGAGCTAACCGAGCTCTTCGCCACGAGATGTACACCACCCGTCAGCACCTTTACCGTGCTCTGACGCTGCTGCACCCCTTTGTCCGATCTGGACAGGTACCGCGTACTGCGATCTACCCAGCCAGGACCGTGATGCCCCACGGTGTCGGTTGGCCAGAGGTGGGAGGCTACTCTCCCGCACTTGGTCCTCTTCTGCCACCTGAGCGTCGGGCTCTACACCTGAGTATCCGTGGCCCCCAGTCTGCTGACGTGGAGGGCTATCCGTTGCCTCACTACCAGCTGTCGGGCTACGATTACCTCCACAGTACCTCTTGGGACTGATGTAGGCTTGCTAGTAGTGTTAGATGCATTCGCCGCGAGCCTGTGTGCCGCCTATGATGTTTTAGTCTATGTACTGAACTCTATGTACTGAACTCTATGCATGACCCCCTTTTGTAAGTTATGCCGACTACTATGTAGTAGCTATCATGCTCCTTTCATTATGCATGTTTCATCATGAATGATTCTTATCTTTGCAAATTTCTCAATGCTGAACTACCCCTGTTATATATTAGCAGGATGGTTAGACCAGGTGGTCGTGGTCGTGGTGGCGATGCCCCACCACCACCTGAGTACATGGCTGGTATGATCCAACAGTTTGAACTGAACCGCCAATTCATGGAAAATATGATGGCTCAGTTTCCTCGCCCCAATATGAACCAGCAGCCAGCCCAAGTGACTCTTCAAGATTTCATACGCCTCAACCCAACCATCTACCGCAGCTCAACTCAGCCTCTGGATGCTGATGACTGGCTCCGTGACATCACCTATGAGATGGAGTCTGCTGATGTAGCCCCTGCCAGCTATGTCACCTTTGCTTCCTTCTTCTTGAAGGGACCCGTAGCTCAATGGTGGGACAGCCACAGGCGTACTCTGCCAGCTGGAACAATCATCACATGGCCAGACTTCCAAGCAGCTTTCCGTGCCCGCTTCATTCCTCAGGGAGTCATGGACCGGAAGAAGCGTGAGTTCTGCAACCTCACCCAAGGCAACAAAACTGTCGAAGCTTATCAGCGGGAGTTTCTGGACTTGTCCCGCTATGCTGAAGAGGACATTGCGACTGATGCACGCAGACAGGAGAAGTTCCGTGATGGCCTTCAAGCTGACATCAAGCTCGCACTTCTAGTGCATGACTTTGCTGATTTCGCCACCTTGGTGAACAAGGCCATCAATGTCGAAACTGGTCTGCAGGAATACCAGAGCTCTCACAGGCGCAACCGTGACACGGGCTCATCTTCGGGCTCGCCCGCACAGAAGCGTAAGATATGGATCCCGAACAGCATGTACCGTCCAAATGCATCTGCCCCAAGGCAGACATATGCTGCACCTCGTCTGCCTCCACCACCATCTAGGCAGTCAAGACTTCCAGCTCCACCGTCCCAAGCCCCTGTTCCCACTCCCAATAATGGTCTGTGCTACAAGTGTGGACAACCAGGTCACCGTGCCAGGGACTGCAATCAGAATCAGAATCAACTGGCCCTTCCAGCAACGGGCCGTGGTAACAACCAGCCCCGCAACAACAATGCTAAGACATATGGTCGTGCTCATGCCAACCACGTTGATCTCAACGAAGCTCAAGACCAGCCTGCTACTGTGATGGGTACACTCCTCGTAAATTCAGTACCAGCATCCGTTTTATTTGATACAGGTGCATCGCATTCATTCATGTCAGAAGATTTTGCATACAAGCACGACGTTAAATGTGAGGAGATGAACACCTCTGTATTGGTCAAAACCCCCGTGGGACAGTGTCAAACCTCCTTGGTTGGCATCGATGTCCCCGTGGAAATCGAAGGGCTGGAATTCTATGCCTCTCCCATTATCCTGAAGTCGTCTAACATCGACCTCATTTTGGGTATGGATTGGCTGAAAGCGCATACTGCTTCTATAGTTTGCGCCACTAAAACCGTCCATCTGCTACACCCTTCAGATGAAATAGTTGCTTACTAAGCTAATCTGGTGCAAAATGCCGAGGCAAGGCTCTATGCATTGAATGCATTGAACGCTGCACCACTCGAGGGCATTGAAAACATTCCCGTCGTGCGTGAATTCCTCGACGTCTTCCCTGAAGAACTTCCGGGGATTCCCCCTGCTAGAGCTGTCGAATTCATCATCGACTTGAAACCAGGCACCACTCCTATAGCCAAGCGACCCTACAAAATGCCGCCGCATGAACTCCTTGAGCTTAAGGAGGAAATCGACAAATCTCTTCGCAAAGGATTCATTCGCCCAAGTTGCTCTCCTTGGGGAGCACCTTCTCTCTTTGTCAAGAAGAAGGATGGGACTAACCTATTGGTTCAAGACTACCGTCCTATAAACCAAGCCACCATTCAGAATAAATACCCCCTTCCTCGGATCAATGATTTGTATGATCAACTGGCGGGTTCGTCAGTGTTCTCTAAGCTCGACTTGAGGTTGGGCTACCACCAGATCCGTGTTCGAGAAGAGGATATCCCAAAGACCGCCTTCGTGACTCGCTATGGTTCATACGAGTACACCGTCATGTCTTTCGGTTTAACCAATGCTCCAGCCACCTTCTCTCGTCTGATGAACTATATATTCATGGATTACCTCGACAAGTTCGTCGTGGTTTATCTGGATGATATCCTGGTATTTTCCAAGAACGAAGAAGAACATGCTGAACATCTTCGACTTGTGCTGGAGAAGCTACGAGAACATCAACTATATGCCAAGTTCTCCAAATGTGAATTCTGGCTACCGGAAGTAACCTATCTTGGTCATGTCATCTCTAAGGATGGTATTGCCGTCAACCCCGAGCGAGTTCAGGCTATTCTTGATTGGAATCCTCCCAAGAACGTTAAGCAAGTCAGAAGTTTTCTCGGTCTTGCCAGCTATTGCCGTCGATTTGTCGAGAACTTCTCTAAGATCGCCAGGCCTCTGACTAACCTGTTGCATAAGGGTGTCAAGTTCCAATGGACAGACAAATGTCAGGAAAGTTTCCAGGCACTCAAAGACAAGTTGACTTCTGCTCCAGTTCTAGCTCCACCTGATACTAAGAAGGACTTTGTCATTTACTGCGACGCTTCCCGTCAAGGATTAGGCTGTGTCCTAATGCAAGACCGCAAAGTGATTGCTTATGCCTCTCGGCAATTGCGCCCTCACGAAGAGAACTACCCAGTTCACGACCTCGAACTTGCTGCTGTCATTCATGCGCTGAAGCAGTGGCGACATTACCTTCTCGGTAATCGTTGCGAGATCTTCACTGACCACCAAAGTCTGAAGTATCTGTTTACTCAGCCAGATCTGAACCTCCGTCAACAGAGATGGATGGAGCTTGTTGCAGACTTCGACTTGGGTATTTCCTATACGCCAGGCAAGGCTAATGTAATGGCTGATGCCTTGAGCCGCAAGTCTTACTGCAACCACCTCCAGGTTCATAAAGTTCAGCCCTCGCTTGTTGAAGAATTCAGGAAGCTGAACCTCCATATTGTTCCTCCGGGTGCACTCGCTCCCCCTCCTAAGGAGTTTGGCAAGGTGAACCTCCACGTTGTTACCCAGGGTTCCCTCAATACCCTAGTTGCTAAACCAGATCTCGAGGACAGCATCAAAAGGCTACAGAAGTATGACTCTGAAGCCCACAAGATTAAGCGCTACCTCGCAGAAGGAAAGCCCTCATTCTTCACTATTGCTGAAGATGGCACCTTATACTTCAAGGGCCGCCTAGTGGTGCCATGTGCAGAGAAAAACCTGGATATGACACAGGAAGTTATGAAAGAAGCTCATGATACGCCTCTATGTATCCATCCTGGTAGTACAAAGATGTACCAAGACATCCGTCAGAGATTCTGGTGGTCTAATATGAAGCAAGACATTGCTCGTTATGTTGCTGAGTGTGACGTTTGCCGTCGTATCAAAGCAGAACATCAAAGGCCTGCTGGAACTCTGCAACCTATCTCTATTCCTGAATGGAAATGGGACCATGTTGAGATGGACTTCGTCACTGGATTTCCCAAATCACAGAAAGGTAATGATGCTATTCTTGTCGTCATTGACCGGCTTTACAAAGTTGCACATTTCCTGGCGGTTAAAGAAACGATCACTGCTAGCCAGTTGGCAACGCTCTATATGTCCAGGATTGTTTCACTCCACGGTATTCCTTTGGTTATCAGCTCAGACCGTGGCAGCTTATTCACTTCAAGATTCTGGGCAAGTTTCCAAGAAGCTATGGGGACTCATCTGTCGTTCAGTACTGCGTTCATCCTCAATCGCAAGGACAAGTTGAACGCGTCAACCAAGTCCTCGAAGATATGCTTCGAGCTTGTGTTATTTCCTTCGGCAAGAAATGGGAGGAATCTCTCCCGTATGCTGAGTTCTCTTATAATAATAGCTATCAAGCTAGTCTGAAGATGGCCCCCTTCGAAGTGTTATATGGACGAAAGTGCCGAACCCCTCTGAACTGGTCAGAAACTGGGGAACGTCCACTCTTCGGTCCGGATATTATCCAAGATGCCGAAGAACAAGTACGCATTATCCGTGAGAATCTCAAGACTGCTCAGTCACGTCAGAAGAGTCACTATGACCATCATCATAAAGACATGGTCTATCAACCTGGCGAAAAGGCTTATCTTCGAGTCACACCTATGAAGGGTGCTCACCGCTTCGGAATCAAGGGCAAATTAGCTCCTCGATATATTGGCCCATTCCTTATTCTCGAAAGACGTGGAAAAGTGGCATACCAACTGGAGCTACCGCCGAACCTTTCTCAGGTTCACGATGTGTTCCATGTGTCACAGCTCCGCCGTTGCTTCAAGGACCCAATCCGAGCTGTGGATCATGAAGTGCTCGAATTGCAGCAAGACCTCTCCTATAAGGAGCATCCGGTCCGCATTCTCGACCAAGCTGAACGCCGCACACGTCAGAAGGCGATCAAGTTTCTCAAAGTCCAGTGGTCGCACCATTCTGAAGATGAGGCCACTTGGGAACGAGAGGATCATCTGCGCGAAGAATACCCCGCACTGTTTCCTTCTACCTCCTAAATCTCGGGACGAGATTTCTTGTAGTAGAGGAGATTTGTAACACCCCGAGGATCATGCTACAGTAACTCTCTGTGATTAAGCTAATCATGTTGCTAAACAGGGCTTGATCACATTGGAATCACATTTCTTTTCTAACTCCTAATTCAAACTTCAATTAAAATTAAAGTGGAAAATAAAAGTTTTCAAAAATTTAAACAAAAATGTTCGGTGGGTGCCAAATAATACACTGGTAATTATTGTGGAGAAAACTCCTTTTTAGAAAATGCCTAAGTATTTTAAATGAAATAAAAAAGAAAATAAATAAAAGAAATGCAAAACAAAACAGAAAACAAAAAAAAAAAAAAAGCCCCCACTGGACCTGGCCCAACTGGGCCAACCTCCAGCCGCCCGAATGGGCCGGCCCACCTCTCTCCCCTATCCACTCCCCAGCGCCCCAGAACGTTTACTAATTAAAAAGAAAAAAAGAAATATAAATAATAATAATAATAACAATAATAATAATAATAATAAATATAACAATAAACTAATTAATAAATAATAAAATAAATAAAATAATAAGAATAATAATAATAATAATAAATTAATTAATAAAAATTAATAAATAAATAAAGAAAATAAAAATAAAATAGTTTTAATTAATTAATTAACTAAATTAATTAAGTTAATTAATCCTGTTTAAATTAATCTAATTAGATAATTAATTTAATTAAATAATAATTATTTAGCTAAACCCTAATTAACCTAAACAGTGAATGACAGGTGGGTCCCACTGGACCCACATGTCAGTTGACTTAGTCAACCCCTGTTGACTGGTGATGTCAGCATGACATCATGCTAATGTCATAAATCAAAATTTCGAATTAAATTAAATAATTAATTAAATTCCAGAAATTAATAAAATCTTTAGAAAATCATATCTTCTAATCCGTAACTCGGATTAAAATATTTTCAACATGAAAGTTGCTCAGAACGACGAGACGAATCCGGATACGCAGTCCGTTCGTCCACCACACCTCCCTAACCTATCGAACTCGCAGCTTTCCCCCTCCGGTCCATTTGTCCGAAAACGCGAAACATCGGGAATACCTCCCGGATGTTCCCCCCCTTTGCCGGTACCATCTACTGTCGCGTTAGGACACACCTAGCACCGCTCATTTTCATGTCACGCATCGTCATGCTTATGTTTGCATTGTATTTACTGTTTCTTCCCCCCCTCTTCTCTTCGGTAGACTACGAGACCGACACTGCTGCTGCCCAGTTCGACTACGGAGTTGACAACCCCTCCTACTTGCCAGAGCAACCAGGCAAGCCCCCCCCCCCTTGATCACCAGATATCGCCTATTCTTCTCTATACTGCTTGCATTAGAGTAGTGTAGCATGTTACTGCTTTCGATATCCTATCCTGATGCATAGCCTATCCTTGCTACTACTGTTGTTACCTTTACCTGCAATCCTACATGCTTAGTATAGGATGCTAGATTTCCATCAGTGGCCCTTCATTTTTGTCCGTCTGCTGTGCTATACTACCGGGCCGTGATCACCTGGGCGGTGATCACGGGTATATACTTATATACTATATACATGACACATGTGATGACTAAAGTCGGGTCGGCTCGTAGGAGTACCCGCGAGTGGATCTTTGTGGCGGAGCAACAGGGCAGGTTGAGACCGCCTAGGTGAGAGGTGGGCCTGGCCATGGTCGGCGTTCGCGGTTACTTAACACGCTTAACGAGATCTTGGTATTTGATCTGAGTCTGGCCATTTGGTCTATACGCACTAACCATCTACGTGGGAGTAGTTATGGGTATCCCGACGTCGTGGTATCAGCCGAAGCTCTTTTGACGTCAGCAACTGAGTGGCGCGCGCCGCATTGGACCGTAAGCTCGCGCTTGTATTAAGGGGGCTAGGTCTGCTTCCGGCCGCGTATGCAACGTGCAGGTGTGCTTAGGGCGATGGGCCCAGACCCTTGCGCGCATAGGTTTAGACCGGCGTGCTGACCTCTCTGTTGAGCCTAGGTGGGGCTGCGACGTGTTGATCTTACGAGGCCGGGCATGACCCAGAAAAGTGTGTCCGGCCAAATGGGATCGAGCGTGTTGGGTTATGTGGTGCACCCCTGCAGGGAAGTTTATCTATTCGAATAGCCGTGTCCCTCGGTAAAAGGACGACCCGGAGTTGTACCTTGACCTTATGACAACTAGAACTGGATACTGAATAAAATACACCCTTCCAAGTGCCAGATACAACCCGGTGATCGCTCTCTAACAGGGCGACGAGGAGGGGGATCGCCGGGTAGGATTATGCTATGCGATGCTACTTGGAGGACTTCAATCTACTCTCTTCTACATGCTGGAAGATGGAGATGGCCAGAAGCGTAGTCTTCGATAGGACTAGCTATCCCCCTTTTATTCTGGCATTCTGCAGTTCAGTCCACTGATATGCCCCTTTACACATATACCCTTGCATATGTAGTATAGCTCCTTGCTTGCGAGTACTTTGGATGAGTACTCACGGTTGCTTCTCTCCCTCTTTTCTCCCTTTCCTTTCTATCTGGTTGTCTCAACCAGACGTTGGAGTCCAGTAGCCAGACGCCACCGTCGATGACGACACCTACGACACTGGAGGTGCCTACTACTACGTGCAGGCAGCTGACGACGACCAGGAGTAGTTACGAGGATCCCAGGCAGGAGGCCTACGCCTCATTCGATCTGTATCCCAGTTTGTGCTAGCCTTCTTAAGGCAACTTGTTTAACTTATGTCTGTACTCAGATATTGTTGCTTCAGCTGACTCTCTGTGATCGAGCACTTGTCATTCAATTCCACGAGGCCCTGACTTATTATGATGCTTTTATCACTCTATTTACATTTAGAGTTTGATTGGACTATTTCCGTGAAAGACACTGTCTGACTCTTACAATGGTATGCTTGGCATGATTCATATATCGCGTCAACGGGGGCGCAACAGTCACGGCGAAAACTGGACGCACCTCGTGTACAAACTGGACAATCTCTTTCGGAGTATCAGGGTTTCGGACGAGAACTCATCTGTTACACGGGCACTTCAATGTTTTTTAAACTTATTTGAACTCCAGCCTATTTTTGCATTCAGTATGCATCATTCAAAGCGACGTCATCAATTTCCAACACGTTCTGACATCATTTGCTGTTTTTCAGTCATTTACCGATTTGTTTAGAGAGCTAAATGACGGTGAAATTGAAAATCACTACAAAATGAACTCTGAAAATGTTGGAACTTGGCATGGTATCATCATTTCGCCCGCATAGCATGTGCAAAAGAGTAGAGAGGGTCACGGCGAAAACTGGACGCACCTCGTGTACAAACTGGACAATCTCTTTCGGAGTATCAGGGTTTCGGACGAGAACTCATCTGTTACACGGGCACTTCAATGTTTTTTAAACTTATTTGAACTCCAGCCTATTTTTGCGTTCAGTATGCATCATTCAAAGCGACGTCATCAATTTCCAACACGTTCTGACATCATTTGCTGTTTTTCAGTCATTTACCGATTTGTTTAGAGAGCTAAATGACGGTGAAATTGAAAATCACTACAAAATGAACTCTGAAAATGTTGGAACTTGGCATGGTATCATCATTTCGCCCGCATAGCATGTGCAAAAGAGTAGAGAGGGTCACGGCGAAAACTGGACGCACCTCGTGTACAAACTGGACAATCTCTTTCGGAGTATCAGGGTTTCGGACGAGAACTCATCTGTTACACGGGCACTTCAATGTTTTTTAAACTTATTTGAACTCCAGCCTATTTTTGCGTTCAGTATGCATCATTCAAAGCGACGTCATCAATTTCCAACACGTTCTGACATCATTTGCTGTTTTTCAGTCATTTACCGATTTGTTTAGAGAGCTAAATGACGGTGAAATTGAAAATCACTACAAAATGAACTCTGAAAATGTTGGAACTTGGCATGGTATCATCATTTCGCCCGCATAGCATGTGCAAAAGAGTAGAGAGGGTCACGGCGAAAACTGGACGCACCTCGTGTACAAACTGGACAATCTCTTTCGGAGTATCAGGGTTTCGGACGAGAACTCATCTGTTACACGGGCACTTCAATGTTTTTTAAACTTATTTGAACTCCAGCCTATTTTTGCGTTCAGTATGCATCATTCAAAGCGACGTCATCAATTTCCAACACGTTCTGACATCATTTGCTGTTTTTCAGTCATTTACCGATTTGTTTAGAGAGCTAAATGACGGTGAAATTGAAAATCACTACAAAATGAACTCTGAAAATGTTGGAACTTGGCATGGTATCATCATTTCGCCCGCATAGCATGTGCAAAAGAGTAGAGAGGGTCACGGCGAAAACTGGACGCACCTCGTGTACAAACTGGACAATCTCTTTCGGAGTATCAGGGTTTCGGACGAGAACTCATCTGTTACACGGGCACTTCAATGTTTTTTAAACTTATTTGAACTCCAGCCTATTTTTGCGTTCAGTATGCATCATTCAAAGCGACGTCATCAATTTCCAACACGTTCTGACATCATTTGCTGTTTTTCAGTCATTTACCGATTTGTTTAGAGAGCTAAATGACGGTGAAATTGAAAATCACTACAAAATGAACTCTGAAAATGTTGGAACTTGGCATGGTATCATCATTTCGCCCGCATAGCATGTGCAAAAGAGTAGAGAGGGTCACGGCGAAAACTGGACGCACCTCGTGTACAAACTGGACAATCTCTTTCGGAGTATCAGGGTTTCGGACGAGAACTCATCTGTTACACGGGCACTTCAATGTTTTTTAAACTTATTTGAACTCCAGCCTATTTTTGCGTTCAGTATGCATCATTCAAAGCGACGTCATCAATTTCCAACACGTTCTGACATCATTTGCTGTTTTTCAGTCATTTACCGATTTGTTTAGAGAGCTAAATGACGGTGAAATTGAAAATCACTACAAAATGAACTCTGAAAATGTTGGAACTTGGCATGGTATCATCATTTCGCCCGCATAGCATGTGCAAAAGAGTAGAGAGGGTCACGGCGAAAACTGGACGCACCTCGTGTACAAACTGGACAATCTCTTTCGGAGTATCAGGGTTTCGGACGAGAACTCATCTGTTACACGGGCACTTCAATGTTTTTTAAACTTATTTGAACTCCAGCCTATTTTTGCGTTCAGTATGCATCATTCAAAGCGACGTCATCAATTTCCAACACGTTCTGACATCATTTGCTGTTTTTCAGTCATTTACCGATTTGTTTAGAGAGCTAAATGACGGTGAAATTGAAAATCACTACAAAATGAACTCTGAAAATGTTGGAACTTGGCATGGTATCATCATTTCGCCCGCATAGCATGTGCAAAAGAGTAGAGAGGGTCACGGCGAAAACTGGACGCACCTCGTGTACAAACTGGACAATCTCTTTCGGAGTATCAGGGTTTCGGACGAGAACTCATCTGTTACACGGGCACTTCAATGTTTTTTAAACTTATTTGAACTCCAGCCTATTTTTGCGTTCAGTATGCATCATTCAAAGCGACGTCATCAATTTCCAACACGTTCTGACATCATTTGCTGTTTTTCAGTCATTTACCGATTTGTTTAGAGAGCTAAATGACGGTGAAATTGAAAATCACTACAAAATGAACTCTGAAAATGTTGGAACTTGGCATGGTATCATCATTTCGCCCGCATAGCATGTGCAAAAGAGTAGAGAGGGTCACGGCGAAAACTGGACGCACCTCGTGTACAAACTGGACAATCTCTTTCGGAGTATCAGGGTTTCGGACGAGAACTCATCTGTTACACGGGCACTTCAATGTTTTTTAAACTTATTTGAACTCCAGCCTATTTTTGCGTTCAGTATGCATCATTCAAAGCGACGTCATCAATTTCCAACACGTTCTGACATCATTTGCTGTTTTTCAGTCATTTACCGATTTGTTTAGAGAGCTAAATGACGGTGAAATTGAAAATCACTACAAAATGAACTCTGAAAATGTTGGAACTTGGCATGGTATCATCATTTCGCCCGCATAGCATGTGCAAAAGAGTAGAGAGGGTCACGGCGAAAACTGGACGCACCTCGTGTACAAACTGGACAATCTCTTTCGGAGTATCAGGGTTTCGGACGAGAACTCATCTGTTACACGGGCACTTCAATGTTTTTTAAACTTATTTGAACTCCAGCCTATTTTTGCGTTCAGTATGCATCATTCAAAGCGACGTCATCAATTTCCAACACGTTCTGACATCATTTGCTGTTTTTCAGTCATTTACCGATTTGTTTAGAGAGCTAAATGACGGTGAAATTGAAAATCACTACAAAATGAACTCTGAAAATGTTGGAACTTGGCATGGTATCATCATTTCGCCCGCATAGCATGTGCAAAAGAGTAGAGAGGGTCACGGCGAAAACTGGACGCACCTCGTGTACAAACTGGACAATCTCTTTCGGAGTATCAGGGTTTCGGACGAGAACTCATCTGTTACACGGGCACTTCAATGTTTTTTAAACTTATTTGAACTCCAGCCTATTTTTGCGTTCAGTATGCATCATTCAAAGCGACGTCATCAATTTCCAACACGTTCTGACATCATTTGCTGTTTTTCAGTCATTTACCGATTTGTTTAGAGAGCTAAATGACGGTGAAATTGAAAATCACTACAAAATGAACTCTGAAAATGTTGGAACTTGGCATGGTATCATCATTTCGCCCGCATAGCATGTGCAAAAGAGTAGAGAGGGTCACGGCGAAAACTGGACGCACCTCGTGTACAAACTGGACAATCTCTTTCGGAGTATCAGGGTTTCGGACGAGAACTCATCTGTTACACGGGCACTTCAATGTTTTTTAAACTTATTTGAACTCCAGCCTATTTTTGCGTTCAGTATGCATCATTCAAAGCGACGTCATCAATTTCCAACACGTTCTGACATCATTTGCTGTTTTTCAGTCATTTACCGATTTGTTTAGAGAGCTAAATGACGGTGAAATTGAAAATCACTACAAAATGAACTCTGAAAATGTTGGAACTTGGCATGGTATCATCATTTCGCCCGCATAGCATGTGCAAAAGAGTAGAGAGGGTCACGGCGAAAACTGGACGCACCTCGTGTACAAACTGGACAATCTCTTTCGGAGTATCAGGGTTTCGGACGAGAACTCATCTGTTACACGGGCACTTCAATGTTTTTTAAACTTATTTGAACTCCAGCCTATTTTTGCGTTCAGTATGCATCATTCAAAGCGACGTCATCAATTTCCAACACGTTCTGACATCATTTGCTGTTTTTCAGTCATTTACCGATTTGTTTAGAGAGCTAAATGACGGTGAAATTGAAAATCACTACAAAATGAACTCTGAAAATGTTGGAACTTGGCATGGTATCATCATTTCGCCCGCATAGCATGTGCAAAAGAGTAGAGAGGGTCACGGCGAAAACTGGACGCACCTCGTGTACAAACTGGACAATCTCTTTCGGAGTATCAGGGTTTCGGACGAGAACTCATCTGTTACACGGGCACTTCAATGTTTTTTAAACTTATTTGAACTCCAGCCTATTTTTGCGTTCAGTATGCATCATTCAAAGCGACGTCATCAATTTCCAACACGTTCTGACATCATTTGCTGTTTTTCAGTCATTTACCGATTTGTTTAGAGAGCTAAATGACGGTGAAATTGAAAATCACTACAAAATGAACTCTGAAAATGTTGGAACTTGGCATGGTATCATCATTTCGCCCGCATAGCATGTGCAAAAGAGTAGAGAGGGTCACGGCGAAAACTGGACGCACCTCGTGTACAAACTGGACAATCTCTTTCGGAGTATCAGGGTTTCGGACGAGAACTCATCTGTTACACGGGCACTTCAATGTTTTTTAAACTTATTTGAACTCCAGCCTATTTTTGCGTTCAGTATGCATCATTCAAAGCGACGTCATCAATTTCCAACACGTTCTGACATCATTTGCTGTTTTTCAGTCATTTACCGATTTGTTTAGAGAGCTAAATGACGGTGAAATTGAAAATCACTACAAAATGAACTCTGAAAATGTTGGAACTTGGCATGGTATCATCATTTCGCCCGCATAGCATGTGCAAAAGAGTAGAGAGGGTCACGGCGAAAACTGGACGCACCTCGTGTACAAACTGGACAATCTCTTTCGGAGTATCAGGGTTTCGGACGAGAACTCATCTGTTACACGGGCACTTCAATGTTTTTTAAACTTATTTGAACTCCAGCCTATTTTTGCGTTCAGTATGCATCATTCAAAGCGACGTCATCAATTTCCAACACGTTCTGACATCATTTGCTGTTTTTCAGTCATTTACCGATTTGTTTAGAGAGCTAAATGACGGTGAAATTGAAAATCACTACAAAATGAACTCTGAAAATGTTGGAACTTGGCATGGTATCATCATTTCGCCCGCATAGCATGTGCAAAAGAGTAGAGAGGGTCACGGCGAAAACTGGACGCACCTCGTGTACAAACTGGACAATCTCTTTCGGAGTATCAGGGTTTCGGACGAGAACTCATCTGTTACACGGGCACTTCAATGTTTTTTAAACTTATTTGAACTCCAGCCTATTTTTGCGTTCAGTATGCATCATTCAAAGCGACGTCATCAATTTCCAACACGTTCTGACATCATTTGCTGTTTTTCAGTCATTTACCGATTTGTTTAGAGAGCTAAATGACGGTGAAATTGAAAATCACTACAAAATGAACTCTGAAAATGTTGGAACTTGGCATGGTATCATCATTTCGCCCGCATAGCATGTGCAAAAGAGTAGAGAGGGTCACGGCGAAAACTGGACGCACCTCGTGTACAAACTGGACAATCTCTTTCGGAGTATCAGGGTTTCGGACGAGAACTCATCTGTTACACGGGCACTTCAATGTTTTTTAAACTTATTTGAACTCCAGCCTATTTTTGCGTTCAGTATGCATCATTCAAAGCGACGTCATCAATTTCCAACACGTTCTGACATCATTTGCTGTTTTTCAGTCATTTACCGATTTGTTTAGAGAGCTAAATGACGGTGAAATTGAAAATCACTACAAAATGAACTCTGAAAATGTTGGAACTTGGCATGGTATCATCATTTCGCCCGCATAGCATGTGCAAAAGAGTAGAGAGGGTCACGGCGAAAACTGGACGCACCTCGTGTACAAACTGGACAATCTCTTTCGGAGTATCAGGGTTTCGGACGAGAACTCATCTGTTACACGGGCACTTCAATGTTTTTTAAACTTATTTGAACTCCAGCCTATTTTTGCGTTCAGTATGCATCATTCAAAGCGACGTCATCAATTTCCAACACGTTCTGACATCATTTGCTGTTTTTCAGTCATTTACCGATTTGTTTAGAGAGCTAAATGACGGTGAAATTGAAAATCACTACAAAATGAACTCTGAAAATGTTGGAACTTGGCATGGTATCATCATTTCGCCCGCATAGCATGTGCAAAAGAGTAGAGAGGGTCACGGCGAAAACTGGACGCACCTCGTGTACAAACTGGACAATCTCTTTCGGAGTATCAGGGTTTCGGACGAGAACTCATCTGTTACACGGGCACTTCAATGTTTTTTAAACTTATTTGAACTCCAGCCTATTTTTGCGTTCAGTATGCATCATTCAAAGCGACGTCATCAATTTCCAACACGTTCTGACATCATTTGCTGTTTTTCAGTCATTTACCGATTTGTTTAGAGAGCTAAATGACGGTGAAATTGAAAATCACTACAAAATGAACTCTGAAAATGTTGGAACTTGGCATGGTATCATCATTTCGCCCGCATAGCATGTGCAAAAGAGTAGAGAGGGTCACGGCGAAAACTGGACGCACCTCGTGTACAAACTGGACAATCTCTTTCGGAGTATCAGGGTTTCGGACGAGAACTCATCTGTTACACGGGCACTTCAATGTTTTTTAAACTTATTTGAACTCCAGCCTATTTTTGCGTTCAGTATGCATCATTCAAAGCGACGTCATCAATTTCCAACACGTTCTGACATCATTTGCTGTTTTTCAGTCATTTACCGATTTGTTTAGAGAGCTAAATGACGGTGAAATTGAAAATCACTACAAAATGAACTCTGAAAATGTTGGAACTTGGCATGGTATCATCATTTCGCCCGCATAGCATGTGCAAAAGAGTAGAGAGGGTCACGGCGAAAACTGGACGCACCTCGTGTACAAACTGGACAATCTCTTTCGGAGTATCAGGGTTTCGGACGAGAACTCATCTGTTACACGGGCACTTCAATGTTTTTTAAACTTATTTGAACTCCAGCCTATTTTTGCGTTCAGTATGCATCATTCAAAGCGACGTCATCAATTTCCAACACGTTCTGACATCATTTGCTGTTTTTCAGTCATTTACCGATTTGTTTAGAGAGCTAAATGACGGTGAAATTGAAAATCACTACAAAATGAACTCTGAAAATGTTGGAACTTGGCATGGTATCATCATTTCGCCCGCATAGCATGTGCAAAAGAGTAGAGAGGGTCACGGCGAAAACTGGACGCACCTCGTGTACAAACTGGACAATCTCTTTCGGAGTATCAGGGTTTCGGACGAGAACTCATCTGTTACACGGGCACTTCAATGTTTTTTAAACTTATTTGAACTCCAGCCTATTTTTGCGTTCAGTATGCATCATTCAAAGCGACGTCATCAATTTCCAACACGTTCTGACATCATTTGCTGTTTTTCAGTCATTTACCGATTTGTTTAGAGAGCTAAATGACGGTGAAATTGAAAATCACTACAAAATGAACTCTGAAAATGTTGGAACTTGGCATGGTATCATCATTTCGCCCGCATAGCATGTGCAAAAGAGTAGAGAGGGTCACGGCGAAAACTGGACGCACCTCGTGTACAAACTGGACAATCTCTTTCGGAGTATCAGGGTTTCGGACGAGAACTCATCTGTTACACGGGCACTTCAATGTTTTTTAAACTTATTTGAACTCCAGCCTATTTTTGCGTTCAGTATGCATCATTCAAAGCGACGTCATCAATTTCCAACACGTTCTGACATCATTTGCTGTTTTTCAGTCATTTACCGATTTGTTTAGAGAGCTAAATGACGGTGAAATTGAAAATCACTACAAAATGAACTCTGAAAATGTTGGAACTTGGCATGGTATCATCATTTCGCCCGCATAGCATGTGCAAAAGAGTAGAGAGGGTCACGGCGAAAACTGGACGCACCTCGTGTACAAACTGGACAATCTCTTTCGGAGTATCAGGGTTTCGGACGAGAACTCATCTGTTACACGGGCACTTCAATGTTTTTTAAACTTATTTGAACTCCAGCCTATTTTTGCGTTCAGTATGCATCATTCAAAGCGACGTCATCAATTTCCAACACGTTCTGACATCATTTGCTGTTTTTCAGTCATTTACCGATTTGTTTAGAGAGCTAAATGACGGTGAAATTGAAAATCACTACAAAATGAACTCTGAAAATGTTGGAACTTGGCATGGTATCATCATTTCGCCCGCATAGCATGTGCAAAAGAGTAGAGAGGGTCACGGCGAAAACTGGACGCACCTCGTGTACAAACTGGACAATCTCTTTCGGAGTATCAGGGTTTCGGACGAGAACTCATCTGTTACACGGGCACTTCAATGTTTTTTAAACTTATTTGAACTCCAGCCTATTTTTGCGTTCAGTATGCATCATTCAAAGCGACGTCATCAATTTCCAACACGTTCTGACATCATTTGCTGTTTTTCAGTCATTTACCGATTTGTTTAGAGAGCTAAATGACGGTGAAATTGAAAATCACTACAAAATGAACTCTGAAAATGTTGGAACTTGGCATGGTATCATCATTTCGCCCGCATAGCATGTGCAAAAGAGTAGAGAGGGTCACGGCGAAAACTGGACGCACCTCGTGTACAAACTGGACAATCTCTTTCGGAGTATCAGGGTTTCGGACGAGAACTCATCTGTTACACGGGCACTTCAATGTTTTTTAAACTTATTTGAACTCCAGCCTATTTTTGCGTTCAGTATGCATCATTCAAAGCGACGTCATCAATTTCCAACACGTTCTGACATCATTTGCTGTTTTTCAGTCATTTACCGATTTGTTTAGAGAGCTAAATGACGGTGAAATTGAAAATCACTACAAAATGAACTCTGAAAATGTTGGAACTTGGCATGGTATCATCATTTCGCCCGCATAGCATGTGCAAAAGAGTAGAGAGGGTCACGGCGAAAACTGGACGCACCTCGTGTACAAACTGGACAATCTCTTTCGGAGTATCAGGGTTTCGGACGAGAACTCATCTGTTACACGGGCACTTCAATGTTTTTTAAACTTATTTGAACTCCAGCCTATTTTTGCGTTCAGTATGCATCATTCAAAGCGACGTCATCAATTTCCAACACGTTCTGACATCATTTGCTGTTTTTCAGTCATTTACCGATTTGTTTAGAGAGCTAAATGACGGTGAAATTGAAAATCACTACAAAATGAACTCTGAAAATGTTGGAACTTGGCATGGTATCATCATTTCGCCCGCATAGCATGTGCAAAAGAGTAGAGAGGGTCACGGCGAAAACTGGACGCACCTCGTGTACAAACTGGACAATCTCTTTCGGAGTATCAGGGTTTCGGACGAGAACTCATCTGTTACACGGGCACTTCAATGTTTTTTAAACTTATTTGAACTCCAGCCTATTTTTGCGTTCAGTATGCATCATTCAAAGCGACGTCATCAATTTCCAACACGTTCTGACATCATTTGCTGTTTTTCAGTCATTTACCGATTTGTTTAGAGAGCTAAATGACGGTGAAATTGAAAATCACTACAAAATGAACTCTGAAAATGTTGGAACTTGGCATGGTATCATCATTTCGCCCGCATAGCATGTGCAAAAGAGTAGAGAGGGTCACGGCGAAAACTGGACGCACCTCGTGTACAAACTGGACAATCTCTTTCGGAGTATCAGGGTTTCGGACGAGAACTCATCTGTTACACGGGCACTTCAATGTTTTTTAAACTTATTTGAACTCCAGCCTATTTTTGCGTTCAGTATGCATCATTCAAAGCGACGTCATCAATTTCCAACACGTTCTGACATCATTTGCTGTTTTTCAGTCATTTACCGATTTGTTTAGAGAGCTAAATGACGGTGAAATTGAAAATCACTACAAAATGAACTCTGAAAATGTTGGAACTTGGCATGGTATCATCATTTCGCCCGCATAGCATGTGCAAAAGAGTAGAGAGGGTCACGGCGAAAACTGGACGCACCTCGTGTACAAACTGGACAATCTCTTTCGGAGTATCAGGGTTTCGGACGAGAACTCATCTGTTACACGGGCACTTCAATGTTTTTTAAACTTATTTGAACTCCAGCCTATTTTTGCGTTCAGTATGCATCATTCAAAGCGACGTCATCAATTTCCAACACGTTCTGACATCATTTGCTGTTTTTCAGTCATTTACCGATTTGTTTAGAGAGCTAAATGACGGTGAAATTGAAAATCACTACAAAATGAACTCTGAAAATGTTGGAACTTGGCATGGTATCATCATTTCGCCCGCATAGCATGTGCAAAAGAGTAGAGAGGGTCACGGCGAAAACTGGACGCACCTCGTGTACAAACTGGACAATCTCTTTCGGAGTATCAGGGTTTCGGACGAGAACTCATCTGTTACACGGGCACTTCAATGTTTTTTAAACTTATTTGAACTCCAGCCTATTTTTGCGTTCAGTATGCATCATTCAAAGCGACGTCATCAATTTCCAACACGTTCTGACATCATTTGCTGTTTTTCAGTCATTTACCGATTTGTTTAGAGAGCTAAATGACGGTGAAATTGAAAATCACTACAAAATGAACTCTGAAAATGTTGGAACTTGGCATGGTATCATCATTTCGCCCGCATAGCATGTGCAAAAGAGTAGAGAGGGTCACGGCGAAAACTGGACGCACCTCGTGTACAAACTGGACAATCTCTTTCGGAGTATCAGGGTTTCGGACGAGAACTCATCTGTTACACGGGCACTTCAATGTTTTTTAAACTTATTTGAACTCCAGCCTATTTTTGCGTTCAGTATGCATCATTCAAAGCGACGTCATCAATTTCCAACACGTTCTGACATCATTTGCTGTTTTTCAGTCATTTACCGATTTGTTTAGAGAGCTAAATGACGGTGAAATTGAAAATCACTACAAAATGAACTCTGAAAATGTTGGAACTTGGCATGGTATCATCATTTCGCCCGCATAGCATGTGCAAAAGAGTAGAGAGGGTCACGGCGAAAACTGGACGCACCTCGTGTACAAACTGGACAATCTCTTTCGGAGTATCAGGGTTTCGGACGAGAACTCATCTGTTACACGGGCACTTCAATGTTTTTTAAACTTATTTGAACTCCAGCCTATTTTTGCGTTCAGTATGCATCATTCAAAGCGACGTCATCAATTTCCAACACGTTCTGACATCATTTGCTGTTTTTCAGTCATTTACCGATTTGTTTAGAGAGCTAAATGACGGTGAAATTGAAAATCACTACAAAATGAACTCTGAAAATGTTGGAACTTGGCATGGTATCATCATTTCGCCCGCATAGCATGTGCAAAAGAGTAGAGAGGGTCACGGCGAAAACTGGACGCACCTCGTGTACAAACTGGACAATCTCTTTCGGAGTATCAGGGTTTCGGACGAGAACTCATCTGTTACACGGGCACTTCAATGTTTTTTAAACTTATTTGAACTCCAGCCTATTTTTGCGTTCAGTATGCATCATTCAAAGCGACGTCATCAATTTCCAACACGTTCTGACATCATTTGCTGTTTTTCAGTCATTTACCGATTTGTTTAGAGAGCTAAATGACGGTGAAATTGAAAATCACTACAAAATGAACTCTGAAAATGTTGGAACTTGGCATGGTATCATCATTTCGCCCGCATAGCATGTGCAAAAGAGTAGAGAGGGTCACGGCGAAAACTGGACGCACCTCGTGTACAAACTGGACAATCTCTTTCGGAGTATCAGGGTTTCGGACGAGAACTCATCTGTTACACGGGCACTTCAATGTTTTTTAAACTTATTTGAACTCCAGCCTATTTTTGCGTTCAGTATGCATCATTCAAAGCGACGTCATCAATTTCCAACACGTTCTGACATCATTTGCTGTTTTTCAGTCATTTACCGATTTGTTTAGAGAGCTAAATGACGGTGAAATTGAAAATCACTACAAAATGAACTCTGAAAATGTTGGAACTTGGCATGGTATCATCATTTCGCCCGCATAGCATGTGCAAAAGAGTAGAGAGGGTCACGGCGAAAACTGGACGCACCTCGTGTACAAACTGGACAATCTCTTTCGGAGTATCAGGGTTTCGGACGAGAACTCATCTGTTACACGGGCACTTCAATGTTTTTTAAACTTATTTGAACTCCAGCCTATTTTTGCGTTCAGTATGCATCATTCAAAGCGACGTCATCAATTTCCAACACGTTCTGACATCATTTGCTGTTTTTCAGTCATTTACCGATTTGTTTAGAGAGCTAAATGACGGTGAAATTGAAAATCACTACAAAATGAACTCTGAAAATGTTGGAACTTGGCATGGTATCATCATTTCGCCCGCATAGCATGTGCAAAAGAGTAGAGAGGGTCACGGCGAAAACTGGACGCACCTCGTGTACAAACTGGACAATCTCTTTCGGAGTATCAGGGTTTCGGACGAGAACTCATCTGTTACACGGGCACTTCAATGTTTTTTAAACTTATTTGAACTCCAGCCTATTTTTGCGTTCAGTATGCATCATTCAAAGCGACGTCATCAATTTCCAACACGTTCTGACATCATTTGCTGTTTTTCAGTCATTTACCGATTTGTTTAGAGAGCTAAATGACGGTGAAATTGAAAATCACTACAAAATGAACTCTGAAAATGTTGGAACTTGGCATGGTATCATCATTTCGCCCGCATAGCATGTGCAAAAGAGTAGAGAGGGTCACGGCGAAAACTGGACGCACCTCGTGTACAAACTGGACAATCTCTTTCGGAGTATCAGGGTTTCGGACGAGAACTCATCTGTTACACGGGCACTTCAATGTTTTTTAAACTTATTTGAACTCCAGCCTATTTTTGCGTTCAGTATGCATCATTCAAAGCGACGTCATCAATTTCCAACACGTTCTGACATCATTTGCTGTTTTTCAGTCATTTACCGATTTGTTTAGAGAGCTAAATGACGGTGAAATTGAAAATCACTACAAAATGAACTCTGAAAATGTTGGAACTTGGCATGGTATCATCATTTCGCCCGCATAGCATGTGCAAAAGAGTAGAGAGGGTCACGGCGAAAACTGGACGCACCTCGTGTACAAACTGGACAATCTCTTTCGGAGTATCAGGGTTTCGGACGAGAACTCATCTGTTACACGGGCACTTCAATGTTTTTTAAACTTATTTGAACTCCAGCCTATTTTTGCGTTCAGTATGCATCATTCAAAGCGACGTCATCAATTTCCAACACGTTCTGACATCATTTGCTGTTTTTCAGTCATTTACCGATTTGTTTAGAGAGCTAAATGACGGTGAAATTGAAAATCACTACAAAATGAACTCTGAAAATGTTGGAACTTGGCATGGTATCATCATTTCGCCCGCATAGCATGTGCAAAAGAGTAGAGAGGGTCACGGCGAAAACTGGACGCACCTCGTGTACAAACTGGACAATCTCTTTCGGAGTATCAGGGTTTCGGACGAGAACTCATCTGTTACACGGGCACTTCAATGTTTTTTAAACTTATTTGAACTCCAGCCTATTTTTGCGTTCAGTATGCATCATTCAAAGCGACGTCATCAATTTCCAACACGTTCTGACATCATTTGCTGTTTTTCAGTCATTTACCGATTTGTTTAGAGAGCTAAATGACGGTGAAATTGAAAATCACTACAAAATGAACTCTGAAAATGTTGGAACTTGGCATGGTATCATCATTTCGCCCGCATAGCATGTGCAAAAGAGTAGAGAGGGTCACGGCGAAAACTGGACGCACCTCGTGTACAAACTGGACAATCTCTTTCGGAGTATCAGGGTTTCGGACGAGAACTCATCTGTTACACGGGCACTTCAATGTTTTTTAAACTTATTTGAACTCCAGCCTATTTTTGCGTTCAGTATGCATCATTCAAAGCGACGTCATCAATTTCCAACACGTTCTGACATCATTTGCTGTTTTTCAGTCATTTACCGATTTGTTTAGAGAGCTAAATGACGGTGAAATTGAAAATCACTACAAAATGAACTCTGAAAATGTTGGAACTTGGCATGGTATCATCATTTCGCCCGCATAGCATGTGCAAAAGAGTAGAGAGGGTCACGGCGAAAACTGGACGCACCTCGTGTACAAACTGGACAATCTCTTTCGGAGTATCAGGGTTTCGGACGAGAACTCATCTGTTACACGGGCACTTCAATGTTTTTTAAACTTATTTGAACTCCAGCCTATTTTTGCGTTCAGTATGCATCATTCAAAGCGACGTCATCAATTTCCAACACGTTCTGACATCATTTGCTGTTTTTCAGTCATTTACCGATTTGTTTAGAGAGCTAAATGACGGTGAAATTGAAAATCACTACAAAATGAACTCTGAAAATGTTGGAACTTGGCATGGTATCATCATTTCACCCGCATAGCATGTGCAAAAGAGTAGAGAGGGTCACGGCGAAAACTGGACGCACCTCGTGTACAAACTGGACAATCTCTTTCGGAGTATCAGGGTTTCGGACGAGAACTCATCTGTTACACGGGCACTTCAATGTTTTTTAAACTTATTTGAACTCCAGCCTATTTTTGCGTTCAGTATGCATCATTCAAAGCGACGTCATCAATTTCCAACACGTTCTGACATCATTTGCTGTTTTTCAGTCATTTACCGATTTGTTTAGAGAGCTAAATGACGGTGAAATTGAAAATCACTACAAAATGAACTCTGAAAATGTTGGAACTTGGCATGGTATCATCATTTCGCCCGCATAGCATGTGCAAAAGAGTAGAGAGGGTCACGGCGAAAACTGGACGCACCTCGTGTACAAACTGGACAATCTCTTTCGGAGTATCAGGGTTTCGGACGAGAACTCATCTGTTACACGGGCACTTCAATGTTTTTTAAACTTATTTGAACTCCAGCCTATTTTTGCGTTCAGTATGCATCATTCAAAGCGACGTCATCAATTTCCAACACGTTCTGACATCATTTGCTGTTTTTCAGTCATTTACCGATTTGTTTAGAGAGCTAAATGACGGTGAAATTGAAAATCACTACAAAATGAACTCTGAAAATGTTGGAACTTGGCATGGTATCATCATTTCGCCCGCATAGCATGTGCAAAAGAGTAGAGAGGGTCACGGCGAAAACTGGACGCACCTCGTGTACAAACTGGACAATCTCTTTCGGAGTATCAGGGTTTCGGACGAGAACTCATCTGTTACACGGGCACTTCAATGTTTTTTAAACTTATTTGAACTCCAGCCTATTTTTGCGTTCAGTATGCATCATTCAAAGCGACGTCATCAATTTCCAACACGTTCTGACATCATTTGCTGTTTTTCAGTCATTTACCGATTTGTTTAGAGAGCTAAATGACGGTGAAATTGAAAATCACTACAAAATGAACTCTGAAAATGTTGGAACTTGGCATGGTATCATCATTTCGCCCGCATAGCATGTGCAAAAGAGTAGAGAGGGTCACGGCGAAAACTGGACGCACCTCGTGTACAAACTGGACAATCTCTTTCGGAGTATCAGGGTTTCGGACGAGAACTCATCTGTTACACGGGCACTTCAATGTTTTTTAAACTTATTTGAACTCCAGCCTATTTTTGCGTTCAGTATGCATCATTCAAAGCGACGTCATCAATTTCCAACACGTTCTGACATCATTTGCTGTTTTTCAGTCATTTACCGATTTGTTTAGAGAGCTAAATGACGGTGAAATTGAAAATCACTACAAAATGAACTCTGAAAATGTTGGAACTTGGCATGGTATCATCATTTCGCCCGCATAGCATGTGCAAAAGAGTAGAGAGGGTCACGGCGAAAACTGGACGCACCTCGTGTACAAACTGGACAATCTCTTTCGGAGTATCAGGGTTTCGGACGAGAACTCATCTGTTACACGGGCACTTCAATGTTTTTTAAACTTATTTGAACTCCAGCCTATTTTTGCGTTCAGTATGCATCATTCAAAGCGACGTCATCAATTTCCAACACGTTCTGACATCATTTGCTGTTTTTCAGTCATTTACCGATTTGTTTAGAGAGCTAAATGACGGTGAAATTGAAAATCACTACAAAATGAACTCTGAAAATGTTGGAACTTGGCATGGTATCATCATTTCGCCCGCATAGCATGTGCAAAAGAGTAGAGAGGGTCACGGCGAAAACTGGACGCACCTCGTGTACAAACTGGACAATCTCTTTCGGAGTATCAGGGTTTCGGACGAGAACTCATCTGTTACACGGGCACTTCAATGTTTTTTAAACTTATTTGAACTCCAGCCTATTTTTGCGTTCAGTATGCATCATTCAAAGCGACGTCATCAATTTCCAACACGTTCTGACATCATTTGCTGTTTTTCAGTCATTTACCGATTTGTTTAGAGAGCTAAATGACGGTGAAATTGAAAATCACTACAAAATGAACTCTGAAAATGTTGGAACTTGGCATGGTATCATCATTTCGCCCGCATAGCATGTGCAAAAGAGTAGAGAGGGTCACGGCGAAAACTGGACGCACCTCGTGTACAAACTGGACAATCTCTTTCGGAGTATCAGGGTTTCGGACGAGAACTCATCTGTTACACGGGCACTTCAATGTTTTTTAAACTTATTTGAACTCCAGCCTATTTTTGCGTTCAGTATGCATCATTCAAAGCGACGTCATCAATTTCCAACACGTTCTGACATCATTTGCTGTTTTTCAGTCATTTACCGATTTGTTTAGAGAGCTAAATGACGGTGAAATTGAAAATCACTACAAAATGAACTCTGAAAATGTTGGAACTTGGCATGGTATCATCATTTCGCCCGCATAGCATGTGCAAAAGAGTAGAGAGGGTCACGGCGAAAACTGGACGCACCTCGTGTACAAACTGGACAATCTCTTTCGGAGTATCAGGGTTTCGGACGAGAACTCATCTGTTACACGGGCACTTCAATGTTTTTTAAACTTATTTGAACTCCAGCCTATTTTTGCGTTCAGTATGCATCATTCAAAGCGACGTCATCAATTTCCAACACGTTCTGACATCATTTGCTGTTTTTCAGTCATTTACCGATTTGTTTAGAGAGCTAAATGACGGTGAAATTGAAAATCACTACAAAATGAACTCTGAAAATGTTGGAACTTGGCATGGTATCATCATTTCGCCCGCATAGCATGTGCAAAAGAGTAGAGAGGGTCACGGCGAAAACTGGACGCACCTCGTGTACAAACTGGACAATCTCTTTCGGAGTATCAGGGTTTCGGACGAGAACTCATCTGTTACACGGGCACTTCAATGTTTTTTAAACTTATTTGAACTCCAGCCTATTTTTGCGTTCAGTATGCATCATTCAAAGCGACGTCATCAATTTCCAACACGTTCTGACATCATTTGCTGTTTTTCAGTCATTTACCGATTTGTTTAGAGAGCTAAATGACGGTGAAATTGAAAATCACTACAAAATGAACTCTGAAAATGTTGGAACTTGGCATGGTATCATCATTTCGCCCGCATAGCATGTGCAAAAGAGTAGAGAGGGTCACGGCGAAAACTGGACGCACCTCGTGTACAAACTGGACAATCTCTTTCGGAGTATCAGGGTTTCGGACGAGAACTCATCTGTTACACGGGCACTTCAATGTTTTTTAAACTTATTTGAACTCCAGCCTATTTTTGCGTTCAGTATGCATCATTCAAAGCGACGTCATCAATTTCCAACACGTTCTGACATCATTTGCTGTTTTTCAGTCATTTACCGATTTGTTTAGAGAGCTAAATGACGGTGAAATTGAAAATCACTACAAAATGAACTCTGAAAATGTTGGAACTTGGCATGGTATCATCATTTCGCCCGCATAGCATGTGCAAAAGAGTAGAGAGGGTCACGGCGAAAACTGGACGCACCTCGTGTACAAACTGGACAATCTCTTTCGGAGTATCAGGGTTTCGGACGAGAACTCATCTGTTACACGGGCACTTCAATGTTTTTAAACTTATTTGAACTCCAGCCTATTTTTGCGTTCAGTATGCATCATTCAAAGCGACGTCATCAATTTCCAACACGTTCTGACATCATTTGCTGTTTTTCAGTCATTTACCGATTTGTTTAGAGAGCTAAATGACGGTGAAATTGAAAATCACTACAAAATGAACTCTGAAAATGTTGGAACTTGGCATGGTATCATCATTTCGCCCGCATAGCATGTGCAAAAGAGTAGAGAGGGTCACGGCGAAAACTGGACGCACCTCGTGTACAAACTGGACAATCTCTTTCGGAGTATCAGGGTTTCGGACGAGAACTCATCTGTTACACGGGCACTTCAATGTTTTTTAAACTTATTTGAACTCCAGCCTATTTTTGCGTTCAGTATGCATCATTCAAAGCGACGTCATCAATTTCCAACACGTTCTGACATCATTTGCTGTTTTTCAGTCATTTACCGATTTGTTTAGAGAGCTAAATGACGGTGAAATTGAAAATCACTACAAAATGAACTCTGAAAATGTTGGAACTTGGCATGGTATCATCATTTCGCCCGCATAGCATGTGCAAAAGAGTAGAGAGGGTCACGGCGAAAACTGGACGCACCTCGTGTACAAACTGGACAATCTCTTTCGGAGTATCAGGGTTTCGGACGAGAACTCATCTGTTACACGGGCACTTCAATGTTTTTTAAACTTATTTGAACTCCAGCCTATTTTTGCGTTCAGTATGCATCATTCAAAGCGACGTCATCAATTTCCAACACGTTCTGACATCATTTGCTGTTTTTCAGTCATTTACCGATTTGTTTAGAGAGCTAAATGACGGTGAAATTGAAAATCACTACAAAATGAACTCTGAAAATGTTGGAACTTGGCATGGTATCATCATTTCACCCGCATAGCATGTGCAAAAGAGTAGAGAGGGTCACGGCGAAAACTGGACGCACCTCGTGTACAAACTGGACAATCTCTTTCGGAGTATCAGGGTTTCGGACGAGAACTCATCTGTTACACGGGCACTTCAATGTTTTTTAAACTTATTTGAACTCCAGCCTATTTTTGCGTTCAGTATGCATCATTCAAAGCGACGTCATCAATTTCCAACACGTTCTGACATCATTTGCTGTTTTTCAGTCATTTACCGATTTGTTTAGAGAGCTAAATGACGGTGAAATTGAAAATCACTACAAAATGAACTCTGAAAATGTTGGAACTTGGCATGGTATCATCATTTCACCCGCATAGCATGTGCAAAAGAGTAGAGAGGGTCACGGCGAAAACTGGACGCACCTCGTGTACAAACTGGACAATCTCTTTCGGAGTATCAGGGTTTCGGACGAGAACTCATCTGTTACACGGGCACTTCAATGTTTTTTAAACTTATTTGAACTCCAGCCTATTTTTGCGTTCAGTATGCATCATTCAAAGCGACGTCATCAATTTCCAACACGTTCTGACATCATTTGCTGTTTTTCAGTCATTTACCGATTTGTTTAGAGAGCTAAATGACGGTGAAATTGAAAATCACTACAAAATGAACTCTGAAAATGTTGGAACTTGGCATGGTATCATCATTTCGCCCGCATAGCATGTGCAAAAGAGTAGAGAGGGTCACGGCGAAAACTGGACGCACCTCGTGTACAAACTGGACAATCTCTTTCGGAGTATCAGGGTTTCGGACGAGAACTCATCTGTTACACGGGCACTTCAATGTTTTTTAAACTTATTTGAACTCCAGCCTATTTTTGCGTTCAGTATGCATCATTCAAAGCGACGTCATCAATTTCCAACACGTTCTGACATCATTTGCTGTTTTTCAGTCATTTACCGATTTGTTTAGAGAGCTAAATGACGGTGAAATTGAAAATCACTACAAAATGAACTCTGAAAATGTTGGAACTTGGCATGGTATCATCATTTCGCCCGCATAGCATGTGCAAAAGAGTAGAGAGGGTCACGGCGAAAACTGGACGCACCTCGTGTACAAACTGGACAATCTCTTTCGGAGTATCAGGGTTTCGGACGAGAACTCATCTGTTACACGGGCACTTCAATGTTTTTTAAACTTATTTGAACTCCAGCCTATTTTTGCGTTCAGTATGCATCATTCAAAGCGACGTCATCAATTTCCAACACGTTCTGACATCATTTGCTGTTTTTCAGTCATTTACCGATTTGTTTAGAGAGCTAAATGACGGTGAAATTGAAAATCACTACAAAATGAACTCTGAAAATGTTGGAACTTGGCATGGTATCATCATTTCACCCGCATAGCATGTGCAAAAGAGTAGAGAGGGTCACGGCGAAAACTGGACGCACCTCGTGTACAAACTGGACAATCTCTTTCGGAGTATCAGGGTTTCGGACGAGAACTCATCTGTTACACGGGCACTTCAATGTTTTTTAAACTTATTTGAACTCCAGCCTATTTTTGCGTTCAGTATGCATCATTCAAAGCGACGTCATCAATTTCCAACACGTTCTGACATCATTTGCTGTTTTTCAGTCATTTACCGATTTGTTTAGAGAGCTAAATGACGGTGAAATTGAAAATCACTACAAAATGAACTCTGAAAATGTTGGAACTTGGCATGGTATCATCATTTCACCCGCATAGCATGTGCAAAAGAGTAGAGAGGGTCACGGCGAAAACTGGACGCACCTCGTGTACAAACTGGACAATCTCTTTCGGAGTATCAGGGTTTCGGACGAGAACTCATCTGTTACACGGGCACTTCAATGTTTTTTAAACTTATTTGAACTCCAGCCTATTTTTGCGTTCAGTATGCATCATTCAAAGCGACGTCATCAATTTCCAACACGTTCTGACATCATTTGCTGTTTTTCAGTCATTTACCGATTTGTTTAGAGAGCTAAATGACGGTGAAATTGAAAATCACTACAAAATGAACTCTGAAAATGTTGGAACTTGGCATGGTATCATCATTTCGCCCGCATAGCATGTGCAAAAGAGTAGAGAGGGTCACGGCGAAAACTGGACGCACCTCGTGTACAAACTGGACAATCTCTTTCGGAGTATCAGGGTTTCGGACGAGAACTCATCTGTTACACGGGCACTTCAATGTTTTTTAAACTTATTTGAACTCCAGCCTATTTTTGCGTTCAGTATGCATCATTCAAAGCGACGTCATCAATTTCCAACACGTTCTGACATCATTTGCTGTTTTTCAGTCATTTACCGATTTGTTTAGAGAGCTAAATGACGGTGAAATTGAAAATCACTACAAAATGAACTCTGAAAATGTTGGAACTTGGCATGGTATCATCATTTCACCCGCATAGCATGTGCAAAAGAGTAGAGAGGGTCACGGCGAAAACTGGACGCACCTCGTGTACAAACTGGACAATCTCTTTCGGAGTATCAGGGTTTCGGACGAGAACTCATCTGTTACACGGGCACTTCAATGTTTTTTAAACTTATTTGAACTCCAGCCTATTTTTGCGTTCAGTATGCATCATTCAAAGCGACGTCATCAATTTCCAACACGTTCTGACATCATTTGCTGTTTTTCAGTCATTTACCGATTTGTTTAGAGAGCTAAATGACGGTGAAATTGAAAATCACTACAAAATGAACTCTGAAAATGTTGGAACTTGGCATGGTATCATCATTTCACCCGCATAGCATGTGCAAAAGAGTAGAGAGGGTCACGGCGAAAACTGGACGCACCTCGTGTACAAACTGGACAATCTCTTTCGGAGTATCAGGGTTTCGGACGAGAACTCATCTGTTACACGGGCACTTCAATGTTTTTTAAACTTATTTGAACTCCAGCCTATTTTTGCGTTCAGTATGCATCATTCAAAGCGACGTCATCAATTTCCAACACGTTCTGACATCATTTGCTGTTTTTCAGTCATTTACCGATTTGTTTAGAGAGCTAAATGACGGTGAAATTGAAAATCACTACAAAATGAACTCTGAAAATGTTGGAACTTGGCATGGTATCATCATTTCACCCGCATAGCATGTGCAAAAGAGTAGAGAGGGTCACGGCGAAAACTGGACGCACCTCGTGTACAAACTGGACAATCTCTTTCGGAGTATCAGGGTTTCGGACGAGAACTCATCTGTTACACGGGCACTTCAATGTTTTTTAAACTTATTTGAACTCCAGCCTATTTTTGCGTTCAGTATGCATCATTCAAAGCGACGTCATCAATTTCCAACACGTTCTGACATCATTTGCTGTTTTTCAGTCATTTACCGATTTGTTTAGAGAGCTAAATGACGGTGAAATTGAAAATCACTACAAAATGAACTCTGAAAATGTTGGAACTTGGCATGGTATCATCATTTCACCCGCATAGCATGTGCAAAAGAGTAGAGAGGGTCACGGCGAAAACTGGACGCACCTCGTGTACAAACTGGACAATCTCTTTCGGAGTATCAGGGTTTCGGACGAGAACTCATCTGTTACACGGGCACTTCAATGTTTTTTAAACTTATTTGAACTCCAGCCTATTTTTGCGTTCAGTATGCATCATTCAAAGCGACGTCATCAATTTCCAACACGTTCTGACATCATTTGCTGTTTTTCAGTCATTTACCGATTTGTTTAGAGAGCTAAATGACGGTGAAATTGAAAATCACTACAAAATGAACTCTGAAAATGTTGGAACTTGGCATGGTATCATCATTTCACCCGCATAGCATGTGCAAAAGAGTAGAGAGGGTCACGGCGAAAACTGGACGCACCTCGTGTACAAACTGGACAATCTCTTTCGGAGTATCAGGGTTTCGGACGAGAACTTAATCTGTTACACGGGCACTTCAATGTTTTTTAAACTTATTTGAACTCCAGCCTATTTTTGCGTTCAGTATGCATCATTCAAAGCGACGTCATCAATTTCCAACACGTTCTGACATCATTTGCTGTTTTTCAGTCATTTACCGATTTGTTTAGAGAGCTAAATGACGGTGAAATTGAAAATCACTACAAAATGAACTCTGAAAATGTTGGAACTTGGCATGGTATCATCATTTCACCCGCATAGCATGTGCAAAAGAGTAGAGAGGGTCACGGCGAAAACTGGACGCACCTCGTGTACAAACTGGACAATCTCTTTCGGAGTATCAGGGTTTCGGACGAGAACTCATCTGTTACACGGGCACTTCAATGTTTTTTAAACTTATTTGAACTCCAGCCTATTTTTGCGTTCAGTATGCATCATTCAAAGCGACGTCATCAATTTCCAACACGTTCTGACATCATTTGCTGTTTTTCAGTCATTTACCGATTTGTTTAGAGAGCTAAATGACGGTGAAATTGAAAATCACTACAAAATGAACTCTGAAAATGTTGGAACTTGGCATGGTATCATCATTTCACCCGCATAGCATGTGCAAAAGAGTAGAGAGGGTCACGGCGAAAACTGGACGCACCTCGTGTACAAACTGGACAATCTCTTTCGGAGTATCAGGGTTTCGGACGAGAACTCATCTGTTACACGGGCACTTCAATGTTTTTTAAACTTATTTGAACTCCAGCCTATTTTTGCGTTCAGTATGCATCATTCAAAGCGACGTCATCAATTTCCAACACGTTCTGACATCATTTGCTGTTTTTCAGTCATTTACCGATTTGTTTAGAGAGCTAAATGACGGTGAAATTGAAAATCACTACAAAATGAACTCTGAAAATGTTGGAACTTGGCATGGTATCATCATTTCACCCGCATAGCATGTGCAAAAGAGTAGAGAGGGTCACGGCGAAAACTGGACGCACCTCGTGTACAAACTGGACAATCTCTTTCGGAGTATCAGGGTTTCGGACGAGAACTCATCTGTTACACGGGCACTTCAATGTTTTTTAAACTTATTTGAACTCCAGCCTATTTTTGCGTTCAGTATGCATCATTCAAAGCGACGTCATCAATTTCCAACACGTTCTGACATCATTTGCTGTTTTTCAGTCATTTACCGATTTGTTTAGAGAGCTAAATGACGGTGAAATTGAAAATCACTACAAAATGAACTCTGAAAATGTTGGAACTTGGCATGGTATCATCATTTCACCCGCATAGCATGTGCAAAAGAGTAGAGAGGGTCACGGCGAAAACTGGACGCACCTCGTGTACAAACTGGACAATCTCTTTCGGAGTATCAGGGTTTCGGACGAGAACTCATCTGTTACACGGGCACTTCAATGTTTTTTAAACTTATTTGAACTCCAGCCTATTTTTGCGTTCAGTATGCATCATTCAAAGCGACGTCATCAATTTCCAACACGTTCTGACATCATTTGCTGTTTTTCAGTCATTTACCGATTTGTTTAGAGAGCTAAATGACGGTGAAATTGAAAATCACTACAAAATGAACTCTGAAAATGTTGGAACTTGGCATGGTATCATCATTTCACCCGCATAGCATGTGCAAAAGAGTAGAGAGGGTCACGGCGAAAACTGGACGCACCTCGTGTACAAACTGGACAATCTCTTTCGGAGTATCAGGGTTTCGGACGAGAACTCATCTGTTACACGGGCACTTCAATGTTTTTAAACTTATTTGAACTCCAGCCTATTTTTGCGTTCAGTATGCATCATTCAAAGCGACGTCATCAATTTCCAACACGTTCTGACATCATTTGCTGTTTTTCAGTCATTTACCGATTTGTTTAGAGAGCTAAATGACGGTGAAATTGAAAATCACTACAAAATGAACTCTGAAAATGTTGGAACTTGGCATGGTATCATCATTTCACCCGCATAGCATGTGCAAAAGAGTAGAGAGGGTCACGGCGAAAACTGGACGCACCTCGTGTACAAACTGGACAATCTCTTTCGGAGTATCAGGGTTTCGGACGAGAACTCATCTGTTACACGGGCACTTCAATGTTTTTTAAACTTATTTGAACTCCAGCCTATTTTTGCGTTCAGTATGCATCATTCAAAGCGACGTCATCAATTTCCAACACGTTCTGACATCATTTGCTGTTTTTCAGTCATTTACCGATTTGTTTAGAGAGCTAAATGACGGTGAAATTGAAAATCACTACAAAATGAACTCTGAAAATGTTGGAACTTGGCATGGTATCATCATTTCACCCGCATAGCATGTGCAAAAGAGTAGAGAGGGTCACGGCGAAAACTGGACGCACCTCGTGTACAAACTGGACAATCTCTTTCGGAGTATCAGGGTTTCGGACGAGAACTCATCTGTTACACGGGCACTTCAATGTTTTTTAAACTTATTTGAACTCCAGCCTATTTTTGCGTTCAGTATGCATCATTCAAAGCGACGTCATCAATTTCCAACACGTTCTGACATCATTTGCTGTTTTTCAGTTTACCGATTTTAGAGCTAAATGACGGTGAAATTGAAAATCACTACAAAATGAACTCTGAAAATGTTGGAACTTGGCATGGTATCATCATTTCACCCGCATAGCATGTGCGAAAGAGTAGAGAGGGTCACGGCGAAAACTGGACGCACCTCGTGTACAAACTGGACAATCTCTTTCGGAGTATCAGGGTTTCGGACGAGAACTCATCTGTTACACGGGCACTTCAATGTTTTTTAAACTTATTTGAACTCCAGCCTATTTTTGCGTTCAGTATGCATCATTCAAAGCGACGTCATCAATTTCCAACACGTTCTGACATCATTTGCTGTTTTTCAGTCATTTACCGATTTGTTTAGAGAGCTAAATGACGGTGAAATTGAAAATCACTACAAAATGAACTCTGAAAATGTTGGAACTTGGCATGGTATCATCATTTCACCCGCATAGCATGTGCAAAAGAGTAGAGAGGGTCACGGCGAAAAACTGGACGCACCTCGTGTACAAACTGGACAATCTCTTTCGGAGTATCAGGGTTTCGGACGAGAACTCATCTGTTACACGGGCACTTCAATGTTTTTTAAACTTATTTGAACTCCAGCCTATTTTTGCGTTCAGTATGCATCATTCAAAGCGACGTCATCAATTTCCAACACGTTCTGACATCATTTGCTGTTTTTCAGTCATTTACCGATTTGTTTAGAGAGCTAAATGACGGTGAAATTGAAAATCACTACAAAATGAACTCTGAAAATGTTGGAACTTGGCATGGTATCATCATTTCACCCGCATAGCATGTGCAAAAGAGTAGAGAGGGTCACGGCGAAAACTGGACGCACCTCGTGTACAAACTGGACAATCTCTTTCGGAGTATCAGGGTTTCGGACGAGAACTCATCTGTTACACGGGCACTTCAATGTTTTTTAAACTTATTTGAACTCCAGCCTATTTTTGCGTTCAGTATGCATCATTCAAAGCGACGTCATCAATTTCCAACACGTTCTGACATCATTTGCTGTTTTTCAGTCATTTACCGATTTGTTTAGAGAGCTAAATGACGGTGAAATTGAAAATCACTACAAAATGAACTCTGAAAATGTTGGAACTTGGCATGGTATCATCATTTCACCCGCATAGCATGTGCAAAAGAGTAGAGAGGGTCACGGCGAAAACTGGACGCACCTCGTGTACAAACTGGACAATCTCTTTCGGAGTATCAGGGTTTCGGACGAGAACTCATCTGTTACACGGGCACTTCAATGTTTTTTAAACTTATTTGAACTCCAGCCTATTTTTGCGTTCAGTATGCATCATTCAAAGCGACGTCATCAATTTCCAACACGTTCTGACATCATTTGCTGTTTTTCAGTCATTTACCGATTTGTTTAGAGAGCTAAATGACGGTGAAATTGAAAATCACTACAAAATGAACTCTGAAAATGTTGGAACTTGGCATGGTATCATCATTTCACCCGCATAGCATGTGCAAAAGAGTAGAGAGGGTCACGGCGAAAACTGGACGCACCTCGTGTACAAACTGGACAATCTCTTTCGGAGTATCAGGGTTTCGGACGAGAACTCATCTGTTACACGGGCACTTCAATGTTTTTTAAACTTATTTGAACTCCAGCCTATTTTTGCGTTCAGTATGCATCATTCAAAGCGACGTCATCAATTTCCAACACGTTCTGACATCATTTGCTGTTTTTCAGTCATTTACCGATTTGTTTAGAGAGCTAAATGACGGTGAAATTGAAAATCACTACAAAATGAACTCTGAAAATGTTGGAACTTGGCATGGTATCATCATTTCACCCGCATAGCATGTGCAAAAGAGTAGAGAGGGTCACGGCGAAAACTGGACGCACCTCGTGTACAAACTGGACAATCTCTTTCGGAGTATCAGGGTTTCGGACGAGAACTCATCTGTTACACGGGCACTTCAATGTTTTTTAAACTTATTTGAACTCCAGCCTATTTTTGCGTTCAGTATGCATCATTCAAAGCGACGTCATCAATTTCCAACACGTTCTGACATCATTTGCTGTTTTTCAGTCATTTACCGATTTGTTTAGAGAGCTAAATGACGGTGAAATTGAAAATCACTACAAAATGAACTCTGAAAATGTTGGAACTTGGCATGGTATCATCATTTCACCCGCATAGCATGTGCAAAAGAGTAGAGAGGGTCACGGCGAAAACTGGACGCACCTCGTGTACAAACTGGACAATCTCTTTCGGAGTATCAGGGTTTCGGACGAGAACTCATCTGTTACACGGGCACTTCAATGTTTTTTAAACTTATTTGAACTCCAGCCTATTTTTGCGTTCAGTATGCATCATTCAAAGCGACGTCATCAATTTCCAACACGTTCTGACATCATTTGCTGTTTTTCAGTCATTTACCGATTTGTTTAGAGAGCTAAATGACGGTGAAATTGAAAATCACTACAAAATGAACTCTGAAAATGTTGGAACTTGGCATGGTATCATCATTTCACCCGCATAGCATGTGCAAAAGAGTAGAGAGGGTCACGGCAAAAACTGGACGCACCTCGTGTACAAACTGGACAATCTCTTTCGGAGTATCAGGGTTTTCGGACGAGAACCCATCTGTTACACGGGCACTTCAATGTTTCTTAAACTTATTTGAACTCCAGCCTATTTTTGCATTCAGTATGCATCATTCAAAGCGACGTCATCAATTTCCAACACTTTCTGTCATCATTTGCTGTTTTTCAGTCATTTACCTATTTGTTTAGAGAGCTAAATGACGGTGAAATTGAAAATCACTACAAAATGAACTCTGAAAATGTTGGAACTTGGCATGGTATCATCAGGGTTTCGGACGAGAACTCATCTGTTACACGGGTACTTCAATGTTTTTTAAACTTATTTGAACTCCAGCCTATTTTTGCGTTCAGTATGCATCATTCAAAGCGACGTCATCAATTTCCAACACGTTCTGACATCCTTTGCTCTTTTTCAGTCATTTACCGATTTGTTTAGAGAGCTAAATGACGGTGAAATTGAAAATCACTACAAAATGAACTCTGAAAATGTTGGAACTTGGCATGGTATCATCATTTCACCCGCATAGCATGTGCAAAAGAGTAGAGAGTGTTACGGCGAAAACTGGACGCACCTCGTGTACAAACTGGACAATCTCTTTCGGAGTATCAGGGTTTCGGACGAGAACTCATCTGTTACACGGGCACTTCAATGTTTTTTAAACTTATTTGAACTCCAGCCTATTTTTGCGTTCAGTATGCATCATTCAAAGCGACGTCATCAATTTCCAACACGTTCTGACATCATTTGCTGTTTTTCAGTCATTTACCGATTTGTTTAGAGAGCTAAATGACGGTGAAATTGAAAATCACTACAAAATGAACTCTGAAAATGTTGGAACTTGGCATGGTATCATCATTTCACCCGCATAGCATGTGCAAAAGAGTAGAGAGGGTCACGGCGAAAACTGGACGCACCTCGTGTACAAACTGGACAATCTCTTTCGGAGTATCAGGGTTTCGGACGAGAACTCATCTGTTACACGGGCACTTCAATGTTTTTTAAACTTATTTGAACTCCAGCCTATTTTTGCGTTCAGTATGCATCATTCAAAGCGACGTCATCAATTTCCAACACGTTCTGACATCATTTGCTGTTTTTCAGTCATTTACCGATTTGTTTAGAGAGCTAAATGACGGTGAAATTGAAAATCACTACAAAATGAACTCTGAAAATGTTGGAACTTGGCATGGTATCATCATTTCACCCGCATAGCATGTGCAAAAGAGTAGAGAGGGTCACGGCGAAAACTGGACGCACCTCGTGTACAAACTGGACAATCTCTTTCGGAGTATCAGGGTTTCGGACGAGAACTCATCTGTTACACGGGCACTTCAATGTTTTTTAAACTTATTTGAACTCCAGCCTATTTTTGCGTTCAGTATGCATCATTCAAAGCGACGTCATCAATTTCCAACACGTTCTGACATCATTTGCTGTTTTTCAGTCATTTACCGATTTGTTTAGAGAGCTAAATGACGGTGAAATTGAAAATCACTACAAAATGAACTCTGAAAATGTTGGAACTTGGCATGGTATCATCATTTCACCCGCATAGCATGTGCAAAAGAGTAGAGAGGGTCACGGCGAAAACTGGACGCACCTCGTGTACAAACTGGACAATCTCTTTCGGAGTATCAGGGTTTCGGACGAGAACTCATCTGTTACACGGGCACTTCAATGTTTTTTAAACTTATTTGAACTCCAGCCTATTTTTGCATTCAGTATGCATCATTCAAAGCGACGTCATCAATTTCCAACACGTTCTGACATCATTTGCTATTTTTCAGTCATTTACCGATTTGTTTAGAGAGCTAAATGACGGTGAAATTGAAAATCACTACAAAATGAACTCTGAAAATGTTGGAACTTGGCATGGTATCATCATTTCACCCGCATAGCATGTGCAAAAGAGTAGAGAGGGTCACGGCGAAAACTGGACGCACCTCGTGTACAAACTGGACAATCTCTTTCGGAGTATCAGGGTTTCGGACGAGAACTCATCTGTTACACGGGCACTTCAATGTTTTTTAAACTTATTTGAACTCCAGCCTATTTTTGCATTCAGTATGCATCATTCAAAGCGACGTCATCAATTTCCAACACGTTCTGACATCATTTGCTGTTTTTCAGTCATTTACCGATTTGTTTAGAGAGCTAAATGACGGTGAAATTGAAAATCACTACAAAATGAACTCTGAAAATGTTGGAACTTGGCATGGTATCATCATTTCACCCGCATAGCATGTGCAAAAGAGTAGAGAGGGTCACGGCGAAAACTGGACGCACCTCGTGTACAAACTGGACAATCTCTTTCGGAGTATCAGGGTTTCGGACGAGAACTCATCTGTTACACGGGCACTTCAATGTTTTTTAAACTTATTTGAACTCCAGCCTATTTTTGCGTTCAGTATGCATCATTCAAAGCGACGTCATCAATTTCCAACACGTTCTGACATCATTTGCTGTTTTTCAGTCATTTACCGATTTGTTTAGAGAGCTAAATGACGGTGAAATTGAAAATCACTACAAAATGAACTCTGAAAATGTTGGAACTTGGCATGGTATCATCATTTCACCCGCATAGCATGTGCAAAAGAGTAGAGAGGGTCACGGCGAAAACTGGACGCACCTCGTGTACAAACTGGACAATCTCTTTCGGAGTATCAGGGTTTCGGACGAGAACTCATCTGTTACACGGGCACTTCAATGTTTTTTAAACTTATTTGAACTCCAGCCTATTTTTGCGTTCAGTATGCATCATTCAAAGCGACGTCATCAATTTCCAACACGTTCTGACATCATTTGCTGTTTTCAGTCATTTACCGATTTGTTTAGAGAGCTAAATGACGGTGAAATTGAAAATCACTACAAAATGAACTCTGAAAATGTGGAACTTGGCATGGTATCATCATTTCACCCGCATAGCATGTGCAAAAGAGTAGAGAGGGTCACAGCGAAAACTGGACGCACCTCGTGTACAAACTGGACAATCTCTTTCGAAGTATCAGGGTTTCGGACGAGAACTCATCTGTTACACGGGCACTTCAATGTTTTTTAAACTTATTTGAACTCCAGCCTATTTTTGCGTTCAGTATGCATCATTCAAAGCGACGTCATCAATTTCCAACACGTTCTGACTTCATTTGCTGTTTTTCAGTCATTAACCGATTTGTTTAGAGAGCTAATTGACGGTGAAATTGAAAATCACTACAAAATGAACTCTGAAAATGTTGGAACTTGGCATGGTATAATCATTTCACCAGCATAGCATGTGCAAAAGAGTAGAGAGGGTCACGGCGAAAACTGGATGCACCTCGTGTACAAACTGGACAATCTCTTTCGAAGTATCAGGGCTTCGGACGAGAACTCATCTGTTACACGGGCACTTCAATGTTTTTTAAACTTATTTGAACTCCAGCCTATTTTTGCGTTCAGTATGCATCATTCAAAGCGACGTCATCAATTTCCAACACGTTCTGACTTCATTTGTTTTTTTTCAGTCATTTACCGATTTGTTTAGAGAGCTAAATAACGGTGAAATTGAAAATCACTATAAAATGAACTATGAAAATGTTGGAACTTGGTATGGTATCATCAGGGTTTCGGACGAGAACTCATCTGTTACACAGGCACTTCAATGTTTTTTTAAACTTATTTGAACTCCAGCCTATTTTTGCATTCAGTATGCATCATAATAAAACAGAAAATAAATAAAACAGAAAAGTCAAAAACTATATAAAAAAATTACTCAAAAATAAATAGCAGAAAATAAATAATGAAGAAAAGAAAAAAAACTATATGATTTTTTATATTCACAAAGAAACTAAATACAGCAAAAAAAAACTACTCAGAAATAAATAGAAGAAAATTATATAAAAATTGTTGGGGCGCTGCCGAGTGGGCCTGCCAGACCTAGGGTTTGCAAATACAGGTCAAGAAGGGCCAGCAGGCTCACAGGGCAGCACGCCGAAGTTAGGCCCAGAAGCCTGCTATATAGAGAAGTTCGAAGGAGCATCCGCGGCTGGGTTTATAAACCAGTGCGGCTGCCCTTCGCTCGGCGAGGTGGGACTAAACATTGTGCACCGCCGGTGGCAGCGCACAACCATTAGTACCGGTTGGTGGCTCCAACCGGTACTAATGAGTGGGCCTTTAGTACCGGTTGGAGCCACGAACCGGTACTAAATGGGCAGTTTCCCGCCCCTTGGCCTGGCGAAAATTGGCCTTTAGTACCGGTTGGTGGTTCCAACCGGTACTAAAGGCCCCTCCTATATATATGGCACTTACGAAAAATTCAGTTTCATCGACCACCACTTCTTCTCCAACTACTTCGCGCGACATCGCCGCCGCCGCGCCGTGGCCCATCGCGCGCCGCCCTCGCAGGCCCCGCCGCCCCCGCCGCCCGTCGTCGCCGTCACCGCCGACACCCCCGCCGACCGTCGTCACCGTCACCGCCGTCGCCCCCGCCGCCCGTCGCCGCCGCCCCGTACTACGTTGCCGTCTCGATCGCGCCGTCGCCCCCGGCCCGCCGCTCGTTGTCGCGTCGTCCCCGTTGCATCGCCGTCTCGCGCCGCCGCCCGTACGCCGACGCCCCCCGCTCGTACACACACACACACATATACACACACACACATACACACACACAGACACACACACACATATTGTTTTTACTTATTTTCTGTTTTCTGTTGTTTAGATTAATGTTAGATAAATTACGTAGATAAGAATGTTAATGTTAGATGAATTATATGGAAAAGATGTTAAATATTAATGTCAATTTCAGATGAATTAGCTAGATATTAATTAGGTATATATATGAGATTTGAACTAGTTAAATTAATATAACTAGTTTATTTTTAGTATGAAAATTAATAGAACAAGTTTATTTTTAGTAAGAAAATTTAGGTATATGAGATTATTTGAACTAGTTGAATTAATATAACTAGTTTATTTTTAGTAAATGCTTAGTTGAACTAGTTGAATTAGTAGAACTAGTTTATTTTTAGTAAGAAAATTTAGGTATATGAGATTTGATGATCTAATAAAAATATTACTATATATATAGCTACTTTATATATTTTAGTAAGAAAATTAATAGAACTAGTTTACTTTTAGTAAATTCTTAGTTGAATTAGTTGAATTAATAGAACTAGTTTATTTTTAGTAAGAAAATTTAGATATCTGAGATTTGATGATCTAATTAAAATATTACTATATAGAAGTAGCTACTTTATTTTAGTAAGAAAATTAATAGAACAAGTTTATTTTTATTAAATGCTTAGTTGAATTAGTTGAATTAATAGAACTAGTTGAACTAATAGAAGTAGTTGAATTAATAGAACTAGTAAGTGTTTAATGTTTCACCTATATGAACATAGGAAATGTCGTCTGACTACGAAAAAGATTTCATTAAGTGCGAATACTGTGAAGACCAGCGCGGCCTGTGCGACAGAAATTTCCTTGTTGATGATAGGCGCTTCAGCATCAAGCTGGATGAGACCTTCGAAGTGGATACAGTAAGTTACAACGACAAGTCTTTTTTCGTAATTAAGCATGACTTATATATGCTTCATTTGCTTCAACTTATAATTTTAAATTTTCACTATTCTACTAGCGCATCCCCTGCCATGCAAGAATTTTTGTCTTGGATAAGATAGGTTTCAGTGCTATGGAAACTATGGAGGTAAAGAGAGTTTACCTGAAGACCGAGCATGGTTATACTTTCAACGTCAAATTATACAATGCAGACATGTACACATATTTTGAATGCAAAACTTGGCAAGCACTATGCAAGGCTTATGCATTTGAGCCTGATATGGTTATCACCTTTGATATTCGTCTGGAAGATGATATTGAAGGTAATAGAGACATCTGGGTCGATGTGCAGACGCCTCCAGTTCTACCATTATGTGAGTTTCTCAACCATATTTATGTCTTTGATATTGTTTATTCAAAAATAGTTGACAACTAATTTCTATTGACAGCTTATTTCCGTTCAAGCAAACATGTCCGGCGCTTGGTAGACAGGACCTACTACTGTCCCGGAGCTGAACTAAACTGCGAGGAGATAAGTCATTATGTTTCATGGCTTGAGGATCTTCATACTGTTAAGACAAATTTTCTTCCTGCACTTAGAAATGTTAGTACTCAAAACGTGCGACCAATAGTGATCGTATTGAACTACGGTCACATCTATTTACGAAAGATGGTAAGATTTTTACTATTTGTCCTCAGTGCATCTTTTGCAACATTTTTTTTGCTAAACTTTCATTGCTAAGTATATTAATTACTATACGATGTTCTTCAACAGGGACTCCCAATGACAGTTGTGCCTCAGTGGATCGAGACTAAAGGTCACATGTCAATGGTTAGCTTACGACCAAGATATCCTACATTGCACATGAGTGCATTCAGGATTTCTAAAAGCGATGAATGCTTAATAGTGAAAGATTGGAGCAAAATTGTTAACGATCCCAGCAGAGAAGTACTAGGGGGCAGCAATGAGAAGCGCAGCCCACGATTAGGAGACAGGTTCATCTGCATGCTCCAGTATGATGAATCAGGAGAGCTATACATGTTCTATGCTATTTTACCTGAGAGAGAGAGAGCAGTAGGAGTGATTGAGCTACTTCATGCTCTTAGTACTTTTGTCCTCTCATGTCCATGTTCTTCGTCCTGAACTTAATCTCAAAGGGTGATTTGCTTCTGTGGTGTTATGAATGCTTATAATATGATGACCATGTTGAACTCAATGATATCTTTGCTTCTGGTACAAGTGAATGTTTTTTCTTTAAGCTAGTGTTGGTGCTGATTAGATAGCGGTAATGACTATGATGATTAAACAGTGGTAATGACGACTATGATGATTTTTAGCTAGCTAATTTACTGTTGTTGATGATATGATGCAAGAGTTTTTATATTAATATGATGATGATGATGAGTTATTATATCATTTATAAAAGAAACCGCAGATTAGTTTCAGCTGGATGGATCCTAGCTAAGTGATCAAGTATATGCCATATCCATATTATACTTGATCACTTAATTATAGGTGATCAAGTATAATATGGATATGGCATATACTTGATCACTTAGCTAGGATCCACATGCATCCAGTCGAAACTAATCTCGGTACTTTCACCTAATGATTTAAAAACTAAAATAATCACTAAATTAAATTGAAAACACAAAATTAAAGGAAAAATAAAAAATAATACCAAAACACCCCCAAACATTTAGTACCGGTTGGTGTTACCAACCGGTACTAATGTCCTGCACGCACCCAGGCCTAGCTCGTGCCACGTGGAGCGCCGGTTCGTGATGAACCGGTACTAAAGGAGGAGGGACCTTTAGTCCCCACTCTTTAGTGCCGGTTGTGGAACCGGCACTAAAGGCCCTTACGAACCGGCGCTAAAGCCCGGTTCTGCACTAGTGTTACCATCCATCAGTGGTGTTTTCGGCCGCGTGCGTACACAAGCATCGAGTGCTGGTTTTTGCACCATCGCCTTTGAAGTTTAATTGAACAGTGCAAATTAACTTTGCACTGACATTTTGTTAGTGTATCCGGATTTTTGTCCGCAGTCTCACAAACGTCGCATCTACAACCAGATCCGCCCTATAAAATAGAGGCTATTACTCCTTCGCCACCATTGAGCTCGGCCCCGGTTATTTTTTCCTTTTTACCTTGTGTAAACTCAATTATGCAAGTGTATATATTTCAAATATTATTATTATTTCTTGCTTGCACTATTTTATATGTGTAGGTAATCTACTTCGACTGTGTCACACGGTCATTTCGGCAAGCCGACGTCTTCGGCAAGCCGACGTCGTCGTCCCAATCGGCATATATCAGCTCGCGTGATCACCTTATTGGTCGAACTCCCATACCGACATGTTCGGGTGCCTCGGGGACTTCGGCATCGCTGAGAGAGCTCTACCTCATCGAGTGTCTGGCACACGGGCCATATTTCTTTTATTACCCACTTTGCATAAATTATTAATTATGCAACGAATTTTTTACTTTATTATTATTACATCTACCTTGCACTATCGTATGTGTGCAGATAATTAATTTTCACCTCAGCGTACGGAGTCATCCTCTCTCCTCCATCAACCAAGTTCCACCGTCACCATGGTGTGATACCCTGTGTCGCCATCATCGCGTCGTCGCTTCATCAAACTAACGTTCACCATGCCGACCTGTTTCGACACGTCGACTGACGTGGGGGTTTCATTATCACGCTGCCAAACTACTCTATATCCTCGGCTGGACCGGGGACTTTGCCTCGGCACTTCGGCACTGTCGTGCTATCACTTCATCAAGACGACTTTTTCGCTTGGGTACGTCACGACCGGCTTGGGGATTGGGACCTTGAGCCGCTACAAGCTCGGCCCACGTCACACCGAGCACATTAACCAGCTAAGTCGCCTTCGTGCTAAAAAACATTTGGTTTTAAATTTTGTTCGGTTTGACCAAGTGTTATACCTTTTTGACAAAAAGTCGTTTGCAGAAAACTTTCTTTGTCAAAACCTTGTAATTGACACACAAATTCAAATACCCCATGTACATGGGGGCTTCCTTTATGAAGACTTTCTTCTTGCATATGATCATACTTGTATGGCTTCGTTCCTTGTTCGTGTACTATGCCACATTATGCACCATGTTGACTTAAGTGTTCTGCAAGCTGGGTTGCCTTCACTACAAAAAAAAGACACATCTGTGACATTTTGGGCCGAACGAATTTTTTTCTGTAATACATAGGACACTTCTATGACGATAATTGTGACAAAACCCGGTATCATCATAGATGTGGTGGGCTCCTACTTCTATGACAAAAAATCATGACAGAAAATGGGCTTTTCGTCCTGGGCGGGCTGGAGACGCAGCTGCATGACATTCTTTGGGCCGTCCATGACGGAAAAAACCATGGTAGAAGCGAGGGCGAGGAAAATTTCGGGGAGTTCCCAATTACGGTGGGAGGTCGGGGCCGAGCGATGCGCGTTTCTCTTGTACACGTACGCGCGTGTGTGCGAGGCGTTGGCTCTAACTGAACCCGAGCGAGGCGTTGGGCTCTAACTGAACCCGAGCGATTGCACTGCAGGCTACGCGTTACTGAACCCGAGCGATCGATCGATGGCTGTTAACTGAACCCGATCGAGCGATTCCTTCGCTACTGCTGCTAACTGAAGCCGATCGATGCTGCCTCTGGGATGAACAGTGAGCGTTGCGGGGGGGGGGGGGTTGGATGAACAGTGAGCGGTGGCGTTGCCTCTGGATGAACAGGACCCCATGGTGTGGTGGAGGGCTGGATGAACAGTAGACGGTGGAGGGGTGCCCGTGGAGGGGTGGTTGAACAGGACCCCGTGGTGTGGAGGGCTGGATGAACAGTAGACGGTGGAGGGGTGCCCGTGGAGGGGTGGTTGAACAGTAGCCGGTGGAGTAGCGCGCGGTGGAGGCTGGATGAACAGGAGCCTGTGGAGGCTGGAGGAGGTCGACGGTAGCCCGTGGAGGCTGGAGGAGGTCAACGGTGGAGATGAACAGTATCCCATGGAGTCCCATTTTACGGTACGCCACACCCCTCCCGATGAACAGGACCCCCGTTTCGACCGTATGAGGTCCGTTTCGTCCGTTTTGCGGTACGCCACACCCCTCCCGATCAACAGGACCCCCGTTTCGACCGTAGGAGGTCCGTTTCGTCCGTTTTGTGGTATGCCACACCCCTCCCGATCAACAGGACCGCCGTTTCGACCGTAGGAGGTCCGTTTCCTCCGTTTTGGGGTACGCCACACCCCTCCCGATCAACAGGACCTCCGTTTCGACCGTAGGAGGTCCGTTTCCTCCGTTTTGCGGTATGCCACACTCCTCCCGATCATTAGGACTCCCCTTTCGTCCGTAGGAGGTCCGTTTCCTCCGTTATGCGGTACGCCACACCCCTCCCCATGAACACGACGCATTATGTTGCCTCCCCATGAACACGACGCATTACGTTGCCTCCCCATGAACACGATGACGACGTTGTTTCTCCGTTCCGACCCAGCCATGTACACGAGCCCTGGCCGTACGTATGCGCGAGTAGGCGATCGAGACCCCGCCCGTATGTACACATACGTGGCCGCATTTTCTTTCTTGCACCCTGGCCGCTGTACGTACATGTACATGCTACGTGCGCGCCTCTACTACGACACGTACGCGCCTCTACTACGACACGTGCGCGCCTCTACATCCACCAGTATATATGTACGTACACGTTCGCGACCAGAATGACAACGCTGCGTACGCTTCGACCAGGTGGGTCCCGACTGTCAGGCACTTCCTTGCCTGCGAAGATGTAGCTGGTGGGTCCCAGCAGTCAGGGGGGCGAATTGTTTTTTTTGCCCGGACGCACTTCCTTGCATGCGAAGATGTAGCTGGTGGGTCCCAGCAGTCAGGGGCAAACGTTTTTTCGCGAAATACGGTGCCCCGTCCGGTGGGTCCCCGCTGTCAGGTGGAGGAATAATTATTTTGCACGTAATAAGGAGGCACTTCCTTTCTGCGGTCGTGGACCCAGCTGTCAGCCTCTCCACGTACAGTCCACGTCCGATGGAAGCCGTTCCTTGACCACGTTGACCACGCCGCGCCGAGAGCACCAGGGCGGTGGACGACGGCGAGGCCTAGGAAGGGGATGACGCGGAGCCGGGGAAGACGCGGCAGTGGATGCCCACGCATAGAGGAGTACGAGGGTTCACTGGTTCGCTGCGGTGTGAGGCTACCGTCGCCGCAGAATAACAAGGGGTGTGGGTGAGTAGAGGGATGGCCTGGCCAGCGGTGGGAGTACGAGGGGCGGTGAGGCCTCCGCCGCATCGCAGCCGGCCACGGGAGGCAGGAGTACGAGGCACGACCGGCGCTGGTTTGCGCGGCTGGAGCAAGAAGACCAGAGGCTGAAGAAGCACTACGGCCGTTGGATGGACATCGTACGGTCACTGGAGGTAGAATCGTGCATATTGACTAAGTTGACAAAGCCCTCCGTCCCCGTCAACTTAGTAGGCCCACAAGTCAGCCTGCCACCATACTGGGTCCCAGCTAACAGGGGGAGTATTCATTTTTTTTGTGCGTAATAAGGAGGCACTTCCTTGCGTGCGAAGATATAGCTGGTGGGTCCGAGCTGTCAGCGGCGGTAACATTTTTTTCACGAAATACAGAGGCCCTTTCGGTGGGTCCCTGATGTCAGGTGGATGAATCATTATTTTGCGCGTAATAAGGAGGCATTTCCTTGCGTGCGGCCGTGGACCCAACTGTCGGCCTCTCCACATACAGTCCACTTCAGATGCATGTCGGTCGTTGACCATGTTGACTAGGCCGCGCCGAGAGCACCAGGGCGGTGGACGACGGCGAGGCCTAGGAAGGTAACGGCACGGAGGCAGGGAAGACTCCCCAGTTGTTTACCACGCAGAGGGGAGTACGACTGTACGAGGGTTTACTGGTTCGTCTGCCGTCGCCGGAGAATAACAGCAGGTGTGGGTGAGTAGAGGGATGGCTAGGCCAGCGATGGGAGTACGGTGGGGCGGTGAGGCCTGCGCAGCAGCAGAGCCGGCCGCGGGGAGGAGGGAGCAGGCAGTCCGGCCAGCGCTTGTTTGAGCGGCTGGAGCAGGAAGAGCAGAGATTGAAGAAGCACGACGGTCATTGGATGTCCATCCAACAGTCACTGCTTGTGCGTCAACCTTTTTTTAGGAAAGCCTCAAATCTGTGGAAAACAGCATACATCCCATCTACCATTATTTCTAATAATTTACAGCCCATTTGCTAATTATTAAGGTTTTTTTGGAGCCTATATTCTTTTTGTTAGCATTACATCCCATATTGTGGCCACGGTTAAAAAATTATACGAAATTTTGCATATTTCGGTGCGGTCCGAACTATTTTTAATCCCGAAATTTTGACTCACATTCAAACTGATTTTAAAAATAAATGTATATCAATATAAAATCCAACAAATTCTCCATGCATAAAAATTAAAGTAATTTAAAATCTCGAAATGAAGAAAAAGATATTTGAAACTAATTGCCGGTTTGATGTGTTTTAAAAATGTACAGCCCATTTCTCATTACTGATGGGCCATTTTCTCGGCCAGCCGAATGAAAGCTCTCCTCGTCTTGAAAGATTTGCATCCCAACAGGCCTGACAAAGCGACTTACTTGGCAAATCACAAAAAAACTAGGCTGTGGCCGTGGACCCAGCTGTCAGCCTCTCCACGTACAGTACTCTTCTGATGGAAGTCATTCCTTGACCACGTTGACCACGCCGCGCGGAGAGCACCACGGTAGTGGACGACGGCGAGGCCTAGGAAGGGGACGACGCGGAGCCGGGGAAGACACGACAGTGGAAGCCCGCGCGGAGAGGACTACGAGGGTTCACTGGTTCGGCTGCGGTGTGAGGCTGTCGTCGCCGCAGGGCCTGGCCAGCGGTGGGAATAGTAGGGGCCGGTGAGGCCTCCGCGGCAGCACAGCCGGCCACGGGAGGCAGGAGCATGCGGCACGACCGGAGCTGCTTTGGGCGGCTGGAGCAAGAAGACCAGAGGTTGAAGAAGCACTACGGTCGTTGGATGGACATCGTACGGTCACTGGAGCTAGAATCGTTCATATTGACTAAGTTGAGAAAGCCCTTCATCTCCGTCAACTTAGTAGGCCCACAAGTCAGCCTCCCACGAAGGTGGGTCCCAGCTAGCCGGGGGAGTATTCATTTTTTGTGCGGAATAAGGAGGCACTTCCGGTGGGTCCGAGCTGACAGCGGGGGGAACGTTTTTTTCGTGAAATACGGTGGCCCGTCAGGTGGGTCCCAGCAGTCAGGGGGCAAACGTTTTTTCACAATATACGGTGGCCCATCCAGTGGGTCCCTGCTGTCAGTTGGAGGAATCATTATTTTCCGTGTAATAAGGAGGCACTTACTTGCTGTGGCCGTGGACCCAGCTGAGACTCTCCATGTACAGTATACTTCCGATGGAAGTCATTCCTTGACCACGTTGACCTCGCCGCGTTCCGTTGCATGCATGCGTCCATGGGCGTGGTGCGTCCCCACTGTCAGCCTCTCACGTACAGTCATCTTCCAATGACTCTCGGTTGTTGACCACGATGACCACACCGTGCCGAGCACACCCAGACTGGAACGACCCGGAGATGGGGAAGACGGGGCAGTGGAGTCACAGATGGAGAGGAGTGGGAAACTTCACTGGTTCGGGTGCGCGGCAGCACAGCCGCGGTGCCGCCCACGGGAGACAGGAGCAAGAACAGAGGTTGAAGAAGGAGCACGGCTGTTGGATTAACATCCAACGGTGCAGCTGCTAGAATCATTTGTTGATTAAGTTGACAAAGCCGTGCGTACACATCCGCTTAGTAGGCCCACAAGTCAGTCACCAAATCTGATGGGTCCCAGCTGTCAACGGGATGAACAATTTTTTTCGCAAAACAAGGAGGCACTTCCTTCCGTGCGAAGATACAGCCGGTGGGTCCCAGCTGTCAGGTGGAGAAATAATTTTTTTCGCAAAACAAGGAGGTCCCTCCTGTAGCTGGTTCGAATCCAAACCTAGACTATGACTATATATGGTGCTATGCTACTCTGCAAGTAATGAAACTGACATATCCAACGTTCGCTTCTCCTCTTCTCTACTTACTCCGCCTAGCATCAGAAGCTCTGGCCGCAGCAACCATGTCCGCTGGCTGCTCGTCCACCTGCTCTTCAGCAGGCAACAACCAGATATGCGCCAAGTCGCCAACCGTACCATCGCATGTGGGTCTCATCACACCCCCGCCGGCACGCGCACCGCAGCCAATTGCTCATCGCAACCCACTGCCGTTGGTGTGGTGCCACTGCTGCAAATCACGCAGAGTCATCCGTCGCGTCTCAACCACAATCCGCAACCCTGGCCGAGTCTTCTACAAATGCCCGAATCATGGGGTAATAATATGTTTAAGTGTTGTTCTGCTGCTTCCAGTTGCTGATTTTTTTAATAGTTTGGTTGATGATCTTCCAATTTGATTCGTGCAGAAAAGGGAAGATTCGTGTGATTTGTATTTCTAGGAAGTTGCTGATGTGGGGGAATGCAACTACGCTGATTATTTGGTTAGCCGAGGAATCCCAATACCAGCAGGTTGGGGTGTTGGACAAGTAACTGAAGGAATGGCAGAAGAGGAAGATGCAGAGCAGAAGGTTAAAGATGCAGTTCCTCTGATCATGGCCAAGCAACAGCTGCTGAACGGCCTTGACCGCAATGAGGAGATGAAAGAGCTTGTGAAGATAATGGGCAAAATCGATGTGCTCTGTAGGATGATTGTCTCTTTATTTGCAGTGTATGTAGCACTCGTGATGTATTCAGTGGCTACGACATGAGCACTTTGCTGAAACTAGTAATGAATGAAACCTGTGTAGCAGGCTGGGCATAGTGTTGTGAACATCTAATGATTTCTATTAACGGAAATCAGGGGGGTATCCCCTTTTGCTCATATAAATAAATAAATAGTAGAGGCCCTGTCAGGTCAGCTTTGTTCTCATTCGAAGACGTCGAGCGAATTGCAGTCCAACAGTAAACTATGTCATCAAATTCAAGTTTCACAGCCAAATATGAGTACAACTAAACAACAATGTCATCATGTTTTAGTTGTCATACAATCACCAAACACAAATCAGCATACATAACAAGTGATGTTCTCACAGCAAAATACTAAACAACATGTTCATCAGGTTTCAGTTTTCATAGCAAACACAATTTCACATAGTAGATAAAAAAACGTCTTCTGACAAGAAAATACGACAAAAGCAATGTAATCATCACCCGCAGCAGCAGCGTCAACATCTTCGCCGTGTGTATCAGTCTGAATTGTAATTCCCCACGGTGTCATCTTCTTCTTCGTCCTCAACGTCCTTGAACGTTGGCTTCTTCTTGATCAACTCTTGTATGTCCACAGCACGACAGGCAATCTTTTCGCCAGCGTCATTGATGTGATGGTTCTCAAAGATATTAGGAACATCTGTGTTATCTTGTACATCAAGAGCAGTGTAAGCATCATCTTGTTGTGCAACTTCATTAAACGAATTCCTCTGCTCAAACCTTTGCAATACTCTCCAGTCATCGCTACGTGCAAATGTGTCTTCCAAGAAAAATATATGTGTTGCTTGATTTGCCAAAATAAAAGGCTCGTTGGTCTGGTACGCCGCCTTGACATTGATGGATTTGAAATAATCATCAGCTCTGGGTTTTGCGATCCTGGAAAACAGGTTATACCAACGATAGCACAACAGAACCACACACCGATGATCCTCGAAACTGGAGATATACTGCAACTGAACAATGTCTGTTATGTTAGCATACATTTCAGTTGTCTCTTTGTCATACGTATCCGTGCTCATGATGGCACTGTTTTGTGTCTTCCTGCCTTCGTCTCGTGCAAGGGTGTTGTAGCGCACATCTCCAACAATGCAAGATTCATAATGTCTTACCCGAGTATTAGGACCCATTGCTAGTGAGTAAAGGGCATCATCAACTGCCTGCCCATCCTCCCGCATCTTCTTAACCTATGGTTAGAAAATAGACAAGCTGATCATCTCATGTACTCAATATATTCAAAAAACTGACAGTGCACTTCAAAAGCTTACATGGTTCTTGAACCATTTCGCAAATCCTGCCATAACCAGTTTGTCAATGTTTCTTGGATTTTGCGGCAGTAACTCCTCTTTGTAGATGCTGCACAACATAGTGATCGTGTCAAACATCTAAATATATAAGAAAGTGCTGCAAGTTTAGTAGATTACGATGTATAAGCTGCAGTACTGCACTTACTTGATATAAGGTAGTATCTCAGGACAGTTATTCAACACATACCAAACCATTTTGTCCAAATCTTTAGGTTTGTCCTCTTGTCGACTCTTCCCTGTAACTCGAACAGAATAATCGAAAACATTGAGCCCGGGATTGTGTTCACCCACCTCTTTGCTAAGCTGATCAGCTGTTTCAATGTATTTTGAGCAGAATGTCAACGCTTCTGTAGCAATGTAGGCCTCTGCAATGGAACCCTCGGGTCTAGCTCTGTTCCTAACATAGCCCTTGAAAGTGCCTAGCCACCTTTCAATAGGGTACATCCAGCCATACTGTACTGGACCTCTAAGTAGTGCCTCATCAGGTAGATGAACAGCCAAATGCACCATCACATCAAAGAAGGCTGGAGGATATATCTTCTCAAGGTCGCATAGGATAGTTGGTATCTTGTCTCTAAGACGCTCCAAAGCATCTATCCTGATATTCCTACTGCAGAGTTCCCTGAAGAATTGTCCCAACTCTGCAACTGCTCTGTATAAGTCAGGGCGGCCCAATCCTCTAAGGATAACAGGTAAAACCCTTTGAAGTAGGACGTGGAAGTCATGAGTTTTCAACCCTTGTACCGTGTTTCCATCTGCATTGACTCTCCTTTCAGGGTTGGAAGCAAATCCATGTGGGAATCTCACACGTGACAGGACCTCGCAGAATTCTTTTCTTTTTACCTTGTCCAAGACGTACACAGCTGGTGCCATATCCCGTGGTTTACCTTCATCTTGCACCTGCAAATCCTTTTTGATACCCAGGTGTGTCAAATCAATCCTAGATTTTAAGGTATCTTTCGTCTTGCCTTCAATATTAAGAAGTGTGCCGATAATGCTGTCACATATATTTTTCTCGATGTGCATCACATCAAGATTATGCCGCAGATCCAAATCTTTCCAATACTCCAAGTCCCACAAAGTGGACCTGCGGGTAAACAATAATCTCTCTTCTACCCTGCCACGCTTCCTTTTCCCGCTACCATTACCAGGATGGTTTCCTGGTGTAATATGCCTGACCTTCTCTAATTCCACTTGCAACTCATCGGCGGCGAGCCTCTTTGGCGCATCACAGTTTTCATGCGTTGCATTGAACACATGTCTTTGGTATTTTCTAGGATGCGGCTTGTCCTTGGCAAGGAAACGACGGTGTCCAATGTAACAGATCTTGCTAAGTATTGCGTACGACAGCAGATTCCTGTCACAGCGAACACATGCATTGTAACCATGTGTCATTCGCCCTGACATAGTGCCCAAAGCCGGATAATCATGGATGCACCAAATTATAACAGCACGCAGAAAGAAATCAGCTGGTGGGCTGCTATATAGGTCTCGACTGAGAACACCCTTCCATAGGTGTTGAAGTTCCTCCACAAGAGGCTCCATGAACAAATAAAAATCCTTTCCAGGACTTTTTGGACCTGGGATGAGCAAGGCCATCATGTAGTTTGATTCTTTGGTGCAGACATTTGGAGGCATGTTGTAAGGGATAACAAGCGCTGGCCACATGCTATATGTGGCGCTCTGGTGGCCAAATGGGTTAACTCCATCTGAAGCTAAGCCAAGTCTAATGTGTCTCGGGTCAGCAGCAAACTCTTTGTGTTTATCATTGAAGCTTTTCCACTCACTACCATGAGATGGATGGCTCATTACATTCTGATCTCTGTACTCCTGGTTCCTAGAATGCCATAGTACATCCTCTCTTGTTTCAGCATCATGAAACAACCTCTGCAATCTTGGTATAATTGGAAAATGTCTCAGAACATTCTGAGGTTCACAGCATCGCCATCTTTCCATCTTGATGATTTGCATTTCGGGCATTCACTTAAGTTGGCATAATCCTTCCGGAACAGAACACAATTATTCTTACAAACATGGATCATATCATATCCAATTCCAACTGCACAAAGGAAATTCTTCATTTTACTGTAGGTGTGTGGGAAGATTCACGGAAAGCAGCCAACATCTCATCGAATGATTTGTTGGTCATCCGCTCAGATGTCTTCACCTGAAGAAAGGTGACCATAGCTGAGAATACTGACAGCTTATTTCCTGGGGTGACAGCAACATTGCATTGTTCCAACATGCGGGCCCACCATTTTTCTTCTGCAGGTGAAAGTTCACGGAATGCACGAGCATTTCGTAGCATTGTTTCAATGTTGGTCAAACTCACTGGCTCCGCCACCACCACCTCCTCCTCCTCTTCCACCTGAGCATCAGGCAGATCAAGATGGTGATCTGCTGCTTCCACGTAGTCAATAACATTGACGTTCACAGCTTCACCATGATGAACCCACCTAGTATATGTGACCGACATCCCATACAAGTGTAGATGATTTTGCACAGTTGAGTGGGGTCTTGTAACTGAATTCATACAACTGCTACACGGGCAAAGCACATATGATTTTGGACCACCGTACTCAGCTCTGATAAAGTTCATGAAGTTTTCAACCCCCTCGACATATGCAGCAGAGAATCTTCGAGCAGAAGTTATCCAAGTCCTGTCCATCTGTTAGACATACAAATTAGTTCTTCTACTAGATATTACAGGAAAAACATATATGCTTTTTTATGAAGTCCAGAAAAAAAATACCTAGGTCGATGTCTAAAGATATGGCAAGATATTTGGATGAGCAGATCTAAGTAACGAAATATATGTAAAGCTAATTCAGCAAACAGATTTGAGTGCCAAATTATGGCAGGCTGTTTCAGCAGTCAATGAGGCCGAGCACACAACCATCGAACTATCGAAGGCCATCGCAGCAACAAAGATCGAGTATAAAACGGTGTAGAGCTATTTCACCTAACAGATTGGCTACTAGACCATGGCAATCTACGTCACAATAAATATATGGCAGGATATTTTAGTAACTAATCGGCCTTGGCATGCCATCTCAGCTAAGAAGATTGAGTGCAGAACAGGGAAAGGAAGCTTCTTAAGCAGAGCATATTGACAGTAAACTACTTCGGCAAACAGTGAGATTAACAGCGTCTATCAGCTAACATTCAGCGCTACACCGACATGAACGGGACCTCAGTCTAGAATGCGCGTACCGTGGGAGAGGCTGACCGCCATGCGTCTCCACACGAACGTCGCCAGCGGTGGCGGTGCTGACCGCCGTGCGCCTCCACAAGAACGTAGCCAGAGGTGGCGGCGCGGCTAGAGGACGGTAGTCTACGAGAGCGTACTGTGGGAGCGAGAGGATCGCCGAACTAGGTGGTTCGCCCCCTCAAAAAAAAATTGTTGCTTCGCGCGATCTATCGATACTACTACTAGTAATCTGGTAATCCCGACTAAAATGGCGCGGCCGGGTCTTTTCCCGCGCGATATGCTGGGAGGTTGGCTTAGTTGGTTTTTTTAGGATGAGTAATGCTACACCTACGTAATCCCAGTTACGTAATTAATGTAATGTGAAACGTGTGAGCTGCTGATTGTAGATTGGGGGGCGGGAGGGGCCCACCACCATGAAAATCAGGGGAGGAGAGAGAGAGAGGCAATTTACGTTAATCCTTTCGTAGGTTCCCGTAGATGTAGAAAGATGTGAAATGTGTGAATGTGTAGTGGACGTACTATTGGAGTGCCTAAGATAATTTGTGTATGTATAGACCCTATGTGTTTATTTTACTTCGCATGTTAGATTTGTCTCGGTTCAATAAAAAACAGAGTTGGTGATGATCGTGTGCCTGTCATCCTGCAATATAGGCCGTCCGATTTATCTAACAGATAGGAAGGAAACTATGACAATTTACCCGCACTCCTCTCCACATTTGCAGATAAGGCTTTCCCTCGTTCATCCTTTTCTCCCACAAGATCTTGATCTTCCGTGCAATGCATGGGCATCTTGCTAGTACTCCTACAATATGTATATTATTGTGAAAGTTCATATACACCGGCCGAGATTAATGCAAACACGGCAGATTTTCATTACATTTCGAACTTTTATAGGACAGAAAAATAAAAGAAACCCGACCCTAAACCTATTCTACGGCGGCGACCGACGTCCTCCATCTGCAATCTCTATGTACGGGGGCGGGGTTCAAGACCCGTGAAGTGAAGGTGCGGTCTCCGGCGAGGCAGAGTAGAACACGGGATACAGACCGGCCAGTTGGCACACCATGCCCTGCCGCCTCCCATGCCCTACTCATCCTCGGAGGAGTCCCCGACCTCGGCGGTGCCAGATGTTGGACGGCGGCAAGTAGGACGCATGGCTGACGGTGCTCCCGTTGTCGGCCGCCAGCGTGGCCACCGCTTGTGCGGTCGCGTCCGCGTTCGGCTACGCCGCTATTGCGTCGCGAGAGGCGACTTGAGCAAGGGCGGCGACCTCGAGCTTCATCCCCGAAGACAAGCTCTCCTGCAGAGCGTTCGCACTTGCGGTCATGGCGGATGTGGTGCCAGGTAGGAGGACGATGCGCTATGGTGTGGAGGTTAGCTGGGCGTTGCCGCTTTAAGTAGCGCATTCCGGTGAGGCCAAGCGTCCGGGTGCGTCATTAAGTCGCCGGAGTTGGTTCCTCGGGCACCGAGCCTCTTAACGACGACATACGAACAGACGGCATGAATGCGGGCAGCTGGCGCTGGCTGGGAACGCACCGCGCGACAGCACGAGGGACGAGGGTTTTTGTGTGCCAGGGTAGTCAGCTGCGGTCGTGGCAACGTTGGAGATGCCCTTTGCTCACATGCGATCCCCGCATGTCATTGAAAAAGCAAGACGACCCGGCATGGTCTCAGGTCCAGAGGATGCAGTTGGCCGCGCTACACCACTCCGCGGACGCGTCGCGACGCCCCGTGCATCCTCGACGAGCCGGGTGTTGGGGTGGTTTGGATTGTGGCCAAAGTGCACCTTACCAAAATTTTGGTCATGACCCAAAGATTGGTCTTTGTTTGGATGGTTGCCATTTTTTTTGGCATGCCAATGAACTCTAGCCAACTCTAGTTCATTTTTCTTTCCAATGTCGGCAAAATCATGGGCAACCAATACCTCAACCAAAATTTTGGTCATGACCCAAAGATTGGTCTTTGTTTGGATGGTTGCCATTTCTTTGGCATGCCAATGAACTCTAGCGAACTCTAGTTCATTTTTCTTGCCAATATCGGCCAAATCATGGGCAACCAATACCTCAACCAAAATTTTGGCTACCCAATGCTTTGATGGGGCAACCTTGGGCACAAACCAAACATACCGTTGTTCGTGCCACAGCACTAACTCCACCCTCGGCACACTGAAACCGACCGTATCTAGCGACGATATGAGTGTGTCGCTCACCGCGGTCGCCGTGTCCAGAGGCGGTGCTGGAGCTGCGCCCTGTTGTTGGCCCCAACGACCCACATGAACGGTTGTCGGTGGCGAGGAGGTCGTGGGCCAGCTCCTCCATTGGACTAGTCTGCGCTACGTCGTCCCGACGGGTGTGCCCCACATGTCGGTTTCCCTGTTTTCCCAGCCATATTCGAGCATCAGTGCTCCGCGTTGCACATTAGGCCTTTCACTATGTAGGCCAAGCAAGACAAATTATTGTTTATTTGAGCCGTTCAAGTATAATCATGTGGCGTTTGCTTATTTCTCATTCCTCTCCAACCCTCTTCTCCATCGATCATGTCGCCCTCCAGTCGAGTCCATCCTCCCGCATGCCTCATTTGAACATTCCGCCGAGTATCATTCGCATGTACCCACCCTAGTCCTCTTTCAATAGATCTCCGGACCCCGAGGTGAAATCGAGAGGGAACGAGTGGGGGCACGTGATACCTAAGGCGGATTCAAAATTTTGATCTGGTGATCATAGCATCCGCAAATCATATATAAAGGGTATTCAATGTTCGTTTCGTTTTTGAACGTACAATATACTCCCCCTATCCTTTCTAGTATACATATAAGTTTTATGTGTAGTCAAAGTATCTCTACTTTGATCAAAAAGGTATCAACATTCAACAATGCCCAATCAATATTGTTAGATTCGTACGTACTCCTAGATTTGTACTCGAGATGGTTTCCAATTTGACTATTGACAAGATTAATAGTACATGAGATGTATAATGTGAAAATTATATCATTGGAAACTCCTTTTACATACGAATTTGACCGCATGCTTTGTGTAAGTTGCATGTCATATATTATTACTCTAACATTTGGTCAAAGTTAGCCTCGAAAAACGCATTAGACCGTGTATGCTTTGTGTAAGTTGCATGTCATATATTATTACTCTAACATTTGTGTAAGTTGCATGTCATATATTATTACTGACGGAGTAATTGACCACGGGTACCTCGAAGACGGTGAGACGATAATTCAAGACATCGGGGCTAGCAAAGCCCCTCAGTACGACTGCTCGGCCGCTCCTGCCGGCTCCCCGTCTGACTGCTCTGCCCGGCTGGCTGCCGGCTGCCGACTGCACCGACCAGCCGGCTGCCGACTGCAGCCCGACCCGACACCGACAAGACCCCGACGTGGCGGCCATACCGCGGACGAGACGGCTGTACCTCGACGCCATCATGTATAGTGTCACTTGTCCCCTGGCACTATTTATGAAGTGACCCAGGGGACAAGCATGACACCCCACCATGCCTTGCCCATGCCACCACATAGCTTACTCTCTAAGCTAGCCATGCCTATATATATGGGCACACATCCATCCATCCAGGATGGACTCACACTCCCACACACTCATGCATGCATGCTCATGCACTTGCGGCCATGCACACACTTGTGCTCATATGCATATACAAAGCCAGATGCCTATGGCACTGAGCTCAGATACAGCTCCAGGAGCAACTCTGTACCAGATATACTACAGATACTCAGACATGCAGGACTAGGGGTATTATCTCTCCGGAGAGCCCCAAATCTGGGTAAAATAGCGCGTGCTACTCGCATACCCGCTCCCGGTCCTATCAGCAGTAGTCTTACCCTCACACTAAGCCCTTGTGGCACCTGTCGACTCGCAATCCCCCCGTGAGAATACCACGACAGTTGGCGCCCACCGTGGTGTGGTACTATCTATGCTACCACGTTGCTGCTGGTTTCGCAGTCCGGGCGGGACCATTTTCGTCATCACCGCCGCGGCGTCGCGCCGTCTCTCCGATAGCGGTCGGCAGCTCGACATCGACATGCCCCCGGAGTGGCCGCGAGGGCGGCGCGTCCTCGCCGTCGGCCTCACCATCTTCATCATCACCGCGACGTCGCCGCCATCTCTCCGGCACCGATCGGGGCTCGACATCAGCATGCCCCGGCGCGACCGTGCTAGACGGCGCGTCGTGGTCGTCGTCTGCCCTCGGTCTGCACGCTCGCAGCTCCGCTTTGCTCCGCGGCTGTCCCGAGCACCTCCGGTTTCTGTGCATACACGCGTTTGTACACAGTTGGCTAGCGAACCCAATGGATTCGGCTGCAGCAGTGTGCGTACTAGCTTCGCTAGCTAGCTCAGTTCGCGTGCGCGCATGTGACCCGCCCGACGAGTGAGCCTCGTCATCGCTCCGTCCGGCGACTCCGTCGCTGCCTTGTTTCCGTTGCTACCTGCCACCCCACTCATACATCCCCGAGACGCATGCCATACACTGCATATACACTATTTGGCTACTACTCGTACACAAGCCAGATAATGCCCGGATATTTGCCAGATGATGCCCATACGCTAGCCAGATACGAGTCGGATGGTGTGTGTGTGTACAATGGTCAGATAATGGCCATACGCACAGGCTTGCTTCCGCTCTTCTCTGCCCGCGCGAGCGCGCTGCCCCGCTGGCTCACCTCCGCTTCGCTCCACCCGCTCGCGTCCCGCCCCTACGCGCCGGCCACAGCGCTGCTCCGCTCGGTCGCCGCTGCGCACCTCCAGCCGATCCCTGGCCTCTGTGCCGCCGGTGCGACCTCGACCGCCTGCGCGCCGCTCGGCCCCGCACGCCCGCGCGACGCCCATCCGCAGATCCACCCCGGAGAGCCTCCGCCTCCTGCGCGTCGGTCGCGGCCTCGACCGCCTGCTGGCTACATCCGCCTCGCCCTGGAAGACAGCTGGCTCCAGCCAGCCGCCCTCCTTCTCCGCCGTCTCCGCGCAAGCCGGCCTCCGCGTTCAGCCGCGCTCCTCTGGCTCCGTGCCCGTGCCCCGGCCTCCGGCCCTGCACGTGCACCCGGCTGCTTCGTCCCCGCGCCGTCTGATCGCGCGGATCCCGCTCCGCCTCGTGCGCGCCCGCAGTCAGCCTCGCCGGGCTCGCCTGTGTCCGCGCGCCTGATCCGGCTGGCAGCTGCCGCGCTCGGCCTCCGCCTTCGCGCCCGGCCTCCAGCCGCTCCCACACGCCCGGTCCACCTGCTTCGAGTCCGCATCCCGCGCGACTCGCTCCCCTTTCTGCGCCCCGCGACCGGCTTCCCATGCCTGGGCAGCCTGCTTCGCGCCCGCGTGCCGCGCCGGCTTCTCCTCGCCCGCGCTGGCTCCACCTGTGACGCCCCGCCTCGCAGTCGGCTCCGCCTGTCCCGCGCCGTCCCGGCCCACGGCTGCACACCCCGGCCGCCCCTCCGCCAGCGCGGGTGGCTCCGCGCCCGCAGCACATCGCGCCGCGCCCCCCTTGCCGGGTCGCCGGCGCTGGCGCCGCCCTCGGCCCCTGCGTGTGCTGGCTGCTCGTTGCTCCAGCCGGCCTCCGCGCGCGCCCGGTGCCCGCCTCTCCAGCCGCCCGCAACGGCCGGGTGCCCAAGGAAGCAGGGCCGGCTGCCCAGCCGGCTGAAGAAAAGAAAAGTCAAGCCGGATGCTAAAAAAAGGTCGACTCCCGACAGCCGACTAGCAGCGAAAAAGAAAAGAGAAATATTGTGTACATGCAGCATGCATGCATGGCCGGCTGCACGCCCACATACGCGGCCGCGTGCTTGGCCGACTGCACGGGCAGCAGTCCCGTCGGCTGCTCTGGTCGACTGCTCGCGTCGCCGCCTGGCTAGTAGCCGGGACCGCCCGGCCACCTGTCCGCCTCGACACCCGTCCGGTCGAGCCTGACCGGCCGGGACCCCCCGTCGAGCACCCGGAGGCTCAAAGGCCACACCCAGTGGGTACGCCAGCGCGCTCCTCGAGCGTCAAGCCGCGCCGGCTGTCTTCTTCAACCTCCGCCTCGTATGCGTCAAAGCAATGTGAGCTCCTCACCCGCTTATTTTTACACCATGCAAATACAGATAACCCTGAGCGACGCTCGGGGACCACCTCCGTTTTTATTACAGTTGCATCACTTTTCGCCCCGGCGCCAGCCAGAGTTGGCCCGGAGGCTGGCCGCTTGGCCTGAGACGTTCGTTCCCGCAGACGGCTTAGTAGCGTGCGCGGTACCAAAGGCTCACTCTCAGCGACAGACCGCAGAGCGGCTGTTCAGCTAGCGAGAGCAAACGCTGGAGGCCACCCACGTGAAAAACGTCCGGGAAGAAAAACGGTTCGGGCGACCCGGTCATTTCCTTTATGAGTATCTGCTCGGTTAAATTCGCTCCCAGAGTCTGAGTATTGTACACTCCACTCCGCGGCCCACTCTCAGCCACAGACCGCAGAGCGGCTGTCCGGCAAGCGAGAGCACAAGCCAAAGAGCGGAGGGAACATGAAAGAGATTGAAGGGGGCTCGGACGAAACCGAGTCGGCACCCTCCGCATAAAATTTTCAATGCTAAAAGCAAACATTTGATATACCTGCGCGGACTAACTTTGTTTTTCGCATGATCATTTCTGTGGGAAACCCGCCTCCTCACTCGGAGGCTCGGAGGCTACGCCCAGTGGGTAAGCTGGCGCGCCCCCACTGGAAGCAAACCGCGCCGGCTGCAGCCCGCAGCCGGCTGTCAGCAACAGCATCAGTCGGCGAACCCCGCGTCCGCGCCCGACAGCACCGGCCGGCGGAGTTCGTGTCCGCGCCCGGCACCCTCGACGCCATTGTCTGCACCAACAAACGCGAAAAGCCTCCGCCCAACTTTTCCAAGTTGCCCGGACGCTCGGAGGCTACACCCAGCGGGTGCGCTGGCGCGCCCCCGCCCGAAGCAAGCTACACCGGCTGCGGCCTGCAGCCGGCCGTCATCGACATTTTCTACATCAACACCCGCCAAAAAACCATCGCCCAACTTTGCCAAGTTGCCCGGAGGCTTAGAGGCTACTGACAGAGTAATTGACCACGGGTACCTCGAAGACGGCGAGACGATAATTCAAGACATCGGGGCTAGCAAAGCCCCTCAGTCCGACTGCCCGGCCGCTCCTGCCGGCTCCCCGTCCGACTGCTCTGCCCGGCCAGCTGCCGGCTGCCGACTGCGCCGACCAGCCGGCTGCGCCGACCAGCCGGCTGCCGACTGCAGCCCGACCCGACACCGACAAGACCCCGACGTGGCGGCCATACCGCGGACGAGACGGCTGTACCTCGACGCCATCATGTATAGTGTCACTTGTCCCCTGGCACTATTTATGAAGTGACCCAGGGGACAAGCATGACACCCCACCATGCCTTGCCCATGCCACCACATAGCTTACTCTCTAAGCTAGCCATGCCTATATATATGGGCACACATCCATCCATCCAGGATGGACTCACACTCCCACACACTCACGCATGCATGCTCATGCACTTGCGGCCATGCACACACTTGTGCTCATATGCATATACAAAGCCAGATGCCTATGGCACTGAGCTCAGATACAGCTCCAGGAGCAAATCTGTACCAGATATACTACAGATACTCAGACATGCAGGAGCAAGGGTATTATCTCTTCGGAGAGCCCCGAACCTGGGTAAACTAGCGCGTGCTACTCGCATACCCGCTCCCGGTCCTATCAGCAGCAGTCTTACTCTCACACTAAGCCCTTGTGGCATCTGTCGACTCGCAAGCCCCCCGTGAGAATACCACGACAATTACTCTAACATTTGGTCAAAGTAGTATAGTGGAAGTGGATCCTCTGACGTAGGTATCCCTGCCTTACCCTCCCTTTCGGTCACTTACTGGCGGACCCCATGCTTGCTAGGCCCCGCATGTCAGTTACTCAATGGGTTCGGCCACGTTAGGGGATCCTCATCCGTAGTATACTCCCTCTGTTTTTATTTACTCCGCATAAAACAGAGGGAGTGGTGGTATAATAAATGACGCGGGTGGGGGAGGGGGAGGGACGTCGGTTTGCTCTCAACTGCGGTCCCACAAGCGAGTGAAAACGCAAGACGAAGCGCGTTCCATTCGGTGAGCAACGTGGAGGGTCCAGCATGCCGGGCTGCAACGCGAACGCGACAAGAGCGATGTACAGTCAAAACCGATTGACCGATCGTCACCGGAATCACTATTCACACCAGAACCTTCGCTGCTCGTCCTACGCCAGCCACTGCCCTAAAACCACACCAAATCTCCAGCCCATTCCCCCACCTTTTGATCCCCTAGCCCGCATCAAGCGTCCCCTAGTTTGCAGGAAAGCCATGGTGCGCCGCAAGATCACTTACTACAAGATGCTGACGCCGGAGCGCCGCGCAGAAATCGCGGCGGCGGTCGGCGCCACAGACGTCCGTTCCCAAGCTCGCTTTGCGGCGGGCCAATCCCCGAGTTCTCTGGAGCCAAGCTACGAGGAGGAGGAAGCCGATCCAATGTTCATGGCGGAGGTCGCGGCGCAGAATGCCCCCGATGGGTATGAGACGATGGACGTCGACTTCGTGCCGGCGTCCGAGTCCCCCATGGTGCAGGCGGACCAGCGGTTCAACATGGCGATACTAAAGGAGGACTAGGAGGCAGAGGCTCAACTCGACACGGAGCGCGCTCATGCCGCTGCCATCGAGGCTCTCCTGCAGGCGGAACCGGATGTCGTGGATGTGAACTCGGCGGTGGAGGCTCAACTTGAGGCGCAGCGCGCGGATGCCGCTGCCATCGAGGCCCTCCTGCTGGCGGAACCGGACGTCCTGGACTTGAACCGGGCGGCAGAGGCTCGACTCGATGCAGAGCGCGCGGATGCCGCTCTCATCGACGCCCTCCTACAGGCGGAACCGGACGTCCTAGACTTGAACCGGGGGGCGGAGGCTCGACTCGACGCGGAGCACGCGGATGCCGCTGCCATCGAGGCCCTCCTGCAGGCAGAACCGGACGTCCTCGACTTGTACTGGGCTGTGCTCTCGTCCGTGCAGAGCGCCCGCACGCTCCGCTTGAACGAGTAGCTGGAGGCCGAGGACAACCACGGTGCAAAGACACACATCGGCAGTGACGGCTGGTTCACGCCGGCAGCCAAAGACGACGAGGCCGTCTCTTTCCGCGAGCAGTGATAGTTTTTCTTTATGTTGTTGTTTTTATGGATCTTTTGCTGTGTAAAAACATATATTTGTTATGCAAGTCGCCTGACTTGGGTCAGTCTACCATTTCAGGCGGTTGGATGAATATCCTACGTCTCCTAACCCTCGTTTCCTTCTTCCTCACCTCTTCTTCTTCCCCAACAGACCACCGCACGGGCCGTACGGATACTCCCCAACATGCGGTTGGATAAACATACTCTATGAACGAAAATTATGTGTCAGCGATAGGATGGCTGAGTTTGGTTTGTTCACATGCGACAGCATGTGTCAGTGAGGGTGCGTTCCCTTGGTTGGGTTTGCGGCGTGCAGGAGCGACCGTGTGAGGGTGCGGTGCGACCGCGACAGCCGTGCGCAAGTGTACCTCCTTCTCATTTTGAAAACTTTAGGCAAGCTTGGCAAAAATGTGTGGCAAAGTTTGGCAATGCAAGGCCTAGACCCAAACAGGATAAGTACGTACGTACTAGGAGTACTAGTGTTAAAAAAGAAAGGCGGGGTTTTCCTTCGCGGGATTTAATCGATACAAATCCTCGTTTCATGTGTCAATTAATGCGTATTTTTTTCTCCAAAGACCAAAGAGCTAACCATCTCACTCCTCATCGCTTGATTAATGCAGCGCCATGCAAAAAACCTTCTCACTTCCGCATGCATGCAGGGGATATTAATGTCCTTGGTTGCTAACCCCATCAATTTTGCCTCGATTAGTGTTAGTGGCCCTTTGCAAGTTGTAATTTTGATATACTGGCCTTGTGTACAAAAAATGGAGGTAGTAACTATATTTGACTTCCTTCCCCATTGCGGTGACGTCGACGATATCTTTTTTTGGGTGGTTTGGCGAAGTGCGTTCGACGGAGAACACCATTGAGGGAGACCACGGTAAGTCGTTCGCAAGTGCCGCCTGCAAGCCGAGACAACCGCCTTATTTGCATCCAGGAAGTCCTTTACTAGTACTACTAGGAGTACTAGTGCGGTGAGATGGTTTCTCGAAGAAGACGATGGAGAAGCGGAGTCAGCGAAGAGTGAAATGATGGTTGCTTCGTCCGTGCTTTTGTGATTTGACGCCTCACTGCTTTGTGATTTGTGATAGAAGGGACAGGGGAGTAGACTCTGTGCTCTATACTGTACTACATGCGTCCAAGCATGGGAGAAAGAGGAGAGACGTTGCATTTTTCTATTCCTTCAATCAATCAATCAGGGAGCTTCGGTTCCATCTTTTTGGCTTTGGCAACACCGTCCACAATGGTTCCCACGATGCCAAAAGCTATTTTCACATTTGGCTACACATTGTGGATGCCCTTAACCGTACCACTTGGTTTTGCTCCTGTGTGCTATCTATACAAATCTCAATTATATTGATCTAAAAAATTATAGAATCAAGATTAGTAAAAAGGAGGTGATTTTGCCGCGCGGATGGCGGGGGAGGTTTCTTATTTGAGCAATGCTACATCCACGTAATGGTTTACGTAAAGTTACGAACTGATGTGATGTGGGACTATTTGATTGGATTAAAGGAGAGGATTAGGCCCACCCCACCTGAAAATCAGGGGGGCATATATAGATTAGATGGAAAGTATACGTAGCAGCTACGTAGCCCTTTGTAAGTCTAGGATTAGGCTTCTTATTTTCGGAGGACGTTGTCCTGGCGGTTTGCTAACATGCGGTCCCACGTGTCAGTGCTTTACCAAGCCGATCCGCGTCCCACATGAGGCAGAACAACGGCAGAAGCAACACGTGGTTAAGTTGAAGAAGATGAGGGAGAAGCGGATTCAGCAACGAGTGAAATGATGGTTGCTTCGTCCCTCCAACTTAACTGCGGGAAAGGTGCAGCTTGTGATTTGACGCCTCATTGCTCATTACTACGCCGGCGCCATGACTGGGGTGCTTCACCCCGGCTGCTCTGCACTGTATTCCGGTATGGCACGTGGACCCGGTAGCTTGATGTCCCACATGTCGGCGAAAGGGACTAGAAGATTTATGAAAGCGAGCGCTCCACTCTTACGACGGAGGAGTAGACGACACGACGGCCCAGTGAACTGTCACTTGTAGTACTGTATAGTACTATAGTTTTGCTGTTTCGCACGATCCATCGATACAAACCCGATTAAACAGGAAAGGGCGGGATTTTTCCCGCGCGGTAGATGATACTGGCCATACATTTCAAAGGCAATTTTAATGTATGCAAACTGAATAATTATAAGTAACAATATGATATCTAGTAAAACTAAAAACACATATGATTTATTGTGTTAGAGTGTAGTAGTAGTGTTGTATTGCATAGTTGTTAGATGTAACATGCGAGAACGTGTAGAGATGTAGTTTTGGAGGGCCTACAGAGAGAAAAGCGTAATACGGTCACCGAACTTCAGAATAAGCTGATTACGGTCACTATATACGTTTTGCGGTGATTATACGGTCACTTGCTCACAGTTCAGCATCGGATTGCACTCTGTTGACCGGCCAAATAGTCTGCGTGGCGCCATGTTGACTAGTTAAATTGACCACGTTCCTTGTGGGTCCCACCTGTCAGTTCGCATAGGCAAAAGGTCAGATAAACACAAATTTACGCAGGCGCGACAAGGCTCCAACCCGTGCGCGGGAATCACCTGGTTGTGTATGTGTCTGTCAGGGCCTGATGTGTGCGCATGCACGTGTAGGTTGAGCACTTGAGCGTGAGAGTGTGTGTTGGTCGTGTGGTGTACTGGTGTGTGCATGCATGCGTGCGTGTGTGCGTGTGAGTGTTGCGTGCGTGCGTGTGAGTGTTGCGTGCGTGCGTGGCTGCGTGTGTACGTGTGAGTGTTGCGTGCGTGCGTGGGTGCATGTGTTTGTGTGAGTGTTGCGTGGATGCAGTTCGTGTGCATGCGTGCGTGTGTGTATAATCACCACACCAGCTCCTGTGTGTTAAAACAGACGGCTCAGCATACCAATACAAGGCCACCTTGTCCGCTGTGCCCGCGGTCATGACTTCGAACCACCGTCCAAATATTTTTTTGTCGTTTGTTTTCATTCTTACTAGCAAGATGCCCGTGCGTTGCACGTAACATCAAGATGCATTTGTATGACTTGTTTATCTTGTGAGAGAAAAGGATGAACGAGGGAAGGCCTTATTTGCAAATGTGGAGAGGTGTGTGGGTACCTTTTTGCAAAATTGCCATAGTTTCTTTCCTATCCGTCAGATATAAATCGGACGGCCTATATTGCAGGATGGCAGGCACACCATCATCACCAACTCTGTTTTTTATAAGAGTGTATTTTATGTATTTTATAAGAGTGTAGATGTAGAGTAGATACAAGTCGACAGGTGGGCACGATGGTAGTGAGATAATGTGATGCAACACTAGAGGTGCCACGTGGAGCGTTTAACTGGTCAACTAGTCATGTCATGAGCAAATACAGAGTTGTACGGTGAGCCCGTGACTGTATAATAACCACTAAACGTAAATGGTGACCGTAATGAGTGGATTCTGAAGTCCAATGTATGTATCGTGCTTTCGCTTCAAATACAATGATCGTCATTGCATATATCGCGAGAGAAAGATGAAACATGCGTGAATTTTCTGGGGGCTTACTTTTAGAGGACCTGGAGATAGTTTTGTGTGCATACGTGAAAGGGGCGTACAGGGGGGTATGCGATGGAGAGAGAGATGCTCTTCGTTTCTCTTTATTATGACTAACTTTGTATATAGTATAAAAATATACAAATTCACAGTGCGGAATAAATATCATTGTGGGCACCATGCAATGCAAATTAGCGTTCGTACTCCTCCATATAACTTTGTAATGTTGTATATATGTAGAAACTCTAAAATAATTTTTTGGCCACACTTTATTCAAAAGGAATGTTGTATGCGAAATAAACGTGAAGAGAGGGCTTTTTAGATCAATGGGGTACGTGATGTAACATGTGTGAATGTGTAGTTGATGCATTTGGCGGGGCCTAGAGAGGTATGTGTGTGTATTACGTATTCGAGAGAGGCATGGATAGAGGGGCCGACGGGGGGGCGTGGGAGAGATAGCACGAGAAATGAGAGTGGTCTAGAGAGAGAGACGAATATGACGTCACGACAAGAGATTCCATTCCCTTGAGTGTGTATATGCAAGGGGGAGGGAATAGAGGCACCAGGAGAAATTTTCTGTGTGTGTGGTGTTTGTGTTGGTATGTGTGGGTGTGAGAAGATAATGAGACGTGGGGGCAGAGGGTGTGTCACCGCGTGAGGTCCGGTGGGTCGAGGTGAGGCCCTTCGTTCGGTTCCGACCTGCGCCACATTGGTCGGCCCGTGACGCATTTAGGAAGACCCATGGATGACTAGTCGTACAAGACAAAGATAGCAGAATTGTGAAGGACTCTATGTCCACTGACAAAGCCGGCTAGGATTTGTAACCCTAGGTTCTCGGACTAAGGTAACCCCTTTATCTCTGATATTACTATTCATCCAACCTAACTTTAAGGGGCATCCTACAGAATGCTCTGCTAGAATCATACTCGTCGATTAGGAAGAGAGGTGTGAGACAATGCGTGAGAGACAGGCGTAAAGATAATGTGCGTACATGAGACACGTAGGCAGGTCCATGTATATAGAAAGGGTCGATGAGGATTGTGCGTGTGTATGTTTGCGAGAGGAAGAGTGCTTGTGATAAAGGTTAGTGAAAACAGTTGTAAATGGTTACGAGAGGGAGGGAGGGTTATATCTAGAGCATGTGTGCGAGAAAGACACCTCGGGAGAGAGTGTGTGAGCATGTGTGAGAGACCACCGATGGAGAGTGAAACTACACGTAAAAGACTGCTCTACACATTGATTAAAGATATAAATTGTATCCAAATATTAGGATGGGATCATGATATTTGCAATTCGCGTAAGGAGCGGTCATTGATCCATCAGACATCTAGATTCTATCGAATTTGAGCATGTCTATGTTATTATTCGACACAATTGATCCACATAGTTAGTATTTTGAACTCCAGACAATGCATCGCTTTAGCAATCGAATATAAACGTGAGTATAGTTCATGTTGTGTGTGTAAAGCACATTATACATACGAAAGTTACACAATGGACATTATAAATAGCTACCTATGAACTAGCATACATTTGAATTCAACTTAAGGTGGTTTAAAAAAATCGAATTCAACATGAAGTCCATTCAATTATTTGAATTTGATATCATGGCATTTGTAAACCATACCTAAATTATGGGGGCACCAATCTTTGCTCTGATTTTGTACATAATAGCATATGTAGTCGTGTACAAAATAGATTCAAATTTAGCTCCTCCATTCCAAAATAATCGTAGTTATAGGATTTTCAAGTGTCAAAATTTCAAAAAGAAGCGGATAATTTAATGAGGTTTTCAAACATACAAGGTCAAATATAACGTTGTCTATTTAGGTCAATCCTCATAGTTCAAGAGTACTCTAAACGTGAATGCTTGTGTTTCAAAATTTCGAACGAAGCGCCAAAAGAGCCTCTACTCGCCCGAAACCGCGTGAGACCAATGTTTGGTAGTACAAGGAAATTACTTTTCTAATAACTCCGACCCGTGAAACCTACCGGCCCGACGTCCAAAGGTCTAAACCGGGGTAGGTTTGTAGCTTCATCTAGACGCCACGCAACCGCATCCGAAAAACATTCATACACAATGGCCGCCTAAGCACACATGCGCGCGGCCGAAATCGCTCCCGCCCACTATTTGGGACACCTGGGATTACCATCCTACCCCCGACCCGCAGTAGGTCCGAAATTTAAGAGGGGGGCAAAGTTTGTACTTTCCCCAAATTTCAAACAAGCGCGTCCCATCTTCTGTTCAAAAAAGCCAAAAACAAGCGCGTCCCAGACCGAAACATGGTTCCCCCCACCCGTCCGATTCCCCATTCGTACTCCGTGGGCGCCAAAACTACCTCTCCACCAGCCGCGAAACCCCGGCGTCCTCCGTCCGCCACCCCATCCCACCCATCAACCGCCGCCCTCCTCCATCACGCCGGAGCCGATACCCCGACGTCGTCGTCCACCGCAACCTCAACCGCAACGCCCTCCACGGCTAGTAGTTGAAGCCGAGGCCGAGCCGTCCGTACCCGAGCCAGTTCAACCACGCCGTCCTGCGCCTCACCGCTGCCGCTCCAACTTCGCCACCCTCCACCGCACCGGAGCTGTTCCTGCTACGCCGTCCTTCGCCGCCTCGGATCTGCTTCCCCTCCGCCGACATACGGCCACGGCAACACAGTCAACAATTTGGCCATGGGTTCGTCCAAGCCTGCACCCTCCAGAACATCGGTTTCCCCGGTAAAAAGAAGAAGATCGGCGCGACATGTGGAGGTGACCACACCGGCAACCGAAAAAGGTACTCCTCTTCCCTTATTCGTGCAAATCTTACGTCTCTGCTTGCACGGTATTCATCCCACAGAAGACACTAGTTGACCGCTTCTTCTTGATACTAGATGTTCCTAGTAACTCGCGATGCACAAGGTTTCTCCTCATATACTATTTCACCTTAGCTAGAGGTCCGTCGCCCCCCTGAATTTCAATTTCTGGCCAGTTGATTCCCAATTAACGGAAGCATTCCCCGGCGTAACAGGCGCTAGTACGCCTATTACGCCGGGGAAGCAGCGCCTTGGTGTTTATCTTAGGGGCGTGTGCGGCCTAGAGCTACTGGCGCCCGATCTGGAGGTCGGCCGGGATTAAAGGGATGGCCTGGGGGCGCTGCCAAGCACGGCGGTGGTGTGAGGTCGATGGGAGGGCGGGGCGGCGGAGGCAGGGGTCTGGGCCGGTGGTCGCTGGCGGTTCGAGAAAGATCGTCAACAGTGACTGGCGGGAGGTAGACGAAGGCCATCTGCCCGTTCCTTATAGATCGGACGGTTCATTAAAAAAATCGACTGACCTATTTATTTTCAGTCGACTGTTATCTTAGATATGACCACATGTGGTGGTGTGCTGGAGGAGTACCTGCATTTCCTGTGCTCATATATTACAAAATCATACGGAGTAGAATCTAATTTTGTTTGCCATGCAATGTTGTAGAGCTATCATATGTCTCCTGTCATTTATTTTTCAGCCACCTGCTATCTGCTACTTTTACAGTGCACTAGTTCTGCACACACTTCACCCTTACTCTCACTATTGTGTTTTTATGCAAGGGTATTTCAGACTCTGCTGCCATGAGAGAAGCCAAAAAGAAAAGAGAGAAGTCGCTCCAGCTTCGTGTGCGGGTAGGCAAGACACGTTACAGCGCTATAAAGGGTGCAGTGTCAGCAGATGGAGACGGTAAACGTAGCTCTGGAGTTGATGACCTCGCTCGCAATGAACCACCATCCCAGGTGCTTGCTTTAACTTCGCGGTGTCATATGTGGTTGCATGTTCCATATGGTGTCTAGCTTGTATTCGAAAGGCCGAAGTCGGTAAGATAAGGAAAGATATTTTTTTACATGAACCACCATCCCGTGAGCACCAGAAGACAAATAGCTAGTCAGGGCACTGGCCGAGCCAGTGACAAGCCCAGCAAAGATAGGCATCACCTGGAAGCCAACTAAAAAGCTGCGATGGTGGCGAAGCAGCCCGCCTCCCACCAGGCTCTCAGGTCCTAGATGATCATGCTCACCACTCCAGCCGGATGTCTAGCTTGTATTGCTTCCAATTTGGTTAAATTGCATCTGCTTAGCTTACACATTATACCTTTGAATATGACATGCCTTTCTGTTTTTGGTACATACTAGTACATCTGTGTATTAACCATGTTCTTACATCAAACTAATGTTCTTGTGTATCCCTCATCAATCACTTATGACGAGGCAGGCAGGCAAGGGGACTACTCCTCATTTAAAGAATGCAGCGTCAGCCTCCCGACATGATTCTCAAGAAACAGAAATGCTAGATGAAGATAGTGAACGTAGCTCTGTAGTTGATTACAGCATTTCCCCTACACTAGCATCGCAGGTGCTTGCTCTAACTTGGCAGCGTGATATGTGGTTGCATGTTGCATATGGTGTCTAGATTGTAATTCTTCCAATCTGGTTAAACTGCATGTGCTAGTCTGCTTAGCTTATACATTATACCTGTTAATGTGACATGCCTTCCTGTATTTAGTACATAGTACATCTGTCTATTAAGCATGTCCTTACATAAAACTATTGTTTTTTTGTATCCCGCATCAATCAACATGACGAGACACCTTTAGTATATGCAGTGCGATATTAGTTGCATCTTTCATATGATTTATAGCATGCGCTGCTTCTAATTTGTTGAAATTCCATTTATGATGGGACGCTTTTAACTTGGCAGAGTCATATTGGTTGCATCTTTCATGTGGTGTCTAGCTTGCATTGCTTCTTATTTGCTGGAATGGTTTCTGCTTAGTTTACACAAACAGTTGTGAACATGCCATGCCGTCCTGTTTTTCGTACATATTCCATCCTGGTATCATGTGTTTGCCTTACATCAAAGTAGTGATTGTCAGTATCATGCATGAATGAGTTCTGAAGAGAGAATTTTATTGCTTTTTCTTGTCGGTTTTACTTGACAATTCAAAATCAATAAAGCGGAAGGAAGTTAGCAAGGCAGCGGATAAAGGTGCTCCTTCCGAACGGAGGGCCTCTACAGTTTCTACTCCTCCACACCCCCAAGATGATTTCCAAGACAACACATGCATAGACACTCAACAAAGCTGTGTTTATGATGAGCACGTCTCCCCTAGTGCAGCATCACCGGTGCTCCCTCTAACTTGGCACTGTTATATGTGGTTGCATGTTATGTGTGATGTCTAGCTTGTATTGCTTCTAATTTTGTTGAATTCCATCTGCTTACTTTACACATTATACTTGAATAAGACACGTGTTCCTGTTTCTAGAACATACAATATCTGTCTATCACACCATGTTCTTACATCAAATTACTACTGTTGTGTAACCTGCAACAATCACTTATCATAAGACACGTTTGACTTCGGAGTGTGATATAGGTTACATCTCACATTCTTTTCTAGCTTGTACTACTAATTTGTTGAAATGGCACTTATGACGAGACAGTTTTAACTTGGTAGAGTGATATTCGTTGCATCTTTCATATGGTGTCTAGCTTTCATTGCTTCTAATTTGTTGAAATGCCTTCTCCTTAGTTTACACATCATAAGCTGTGAATATGCAATGCTGTGAATATGCAATGGCACTAATGACGAGAGACCTCTAACATGGTAGTGTGATGTTGTTTGCATCTTGCATATGATTTATTTCTTGTACTGCTTCACATTTGTTTAAACGCCATTTATGATGAGACACTGTTAACTTGGCAGAGCGATATTTGTAGCATCTTTCATATGGTGTCTACCTTCCATTGCATTGCTTCTAATTTGGTGAAATGTCTTCTTCTTAGTTTACACATCATAGTTCTGGTTATCTCTTCCGTCCTGTTTTTCATACATATTACATCCTCCTATCATGTGGTTGTCTAACATCAAAGTTCAGTTCGTCTGCATCACGCATCAATTTGTTCTGAAGAACTAAATTGTTATTCGTTTTTCTTGTCGGCTTGACTTAACATGGCACAGAGAAAGAGGAAGAAACACAGAATGGCAGGGAATGAGAAGCGGATGAATCCTGCAGATTCTGCTGGTACTGATGGTGCAATAGAAGGTCAAAGTCCAGCGGAAAATTCTACAAACACGGCATCCCATGCTACACGAGTTGCAAAAAAAGCCAAACAGAAACAAATAGCTGCCACCAAACAAGCAGAGACAGCCCTAGTTCTTGCAACACCTACCACAGTACTACCAGCTGCACGACTTACTCGTGCGTCAACTGAGCTAGCAGCACGTTCCCAAGCTCCCTTGCCACCTGACACTACTTCCCAAGCACTCTTGACACAAGACGAGTTGGCAATATCAGATGAACCTTGTGAGCTTCAACAGCAAGAAGGTAGTTGCTGGAGTCAAGTTACAGTTGCATGCTTCTTTATATGTAGTCTCACAGTTTGATGTACACTAACACTTCCTATGTTCGTTGTTGGACTAGCACCTAGGCGCAAGAGGAAACAAACATCAGGGATAATGCTCGATAGGTTAACTAAATCTAGAGGAGGAAGAATGGAGATCCGTTTTGAGGCAGGTTTAAAAAGGCCACGTGATGCTACAGAGTCAGCCAAGTTAGTATCAGAGGCAGCGGTTGCCGTTAGGTGTCATGTACGTATCCTCCCAACATGGATTCAGTACAGGAATGACAAAGACGAAACCCAGTTCAACACCTTCCTCGACCATTTATCTGTAAGTATGGTTATGTATGGAAACTAGTAATATCGTCTTGCTCTGTCCCATACTTTCTAGGTTGCTGATAATGAGACTCCCATAATTTTCAACAGATGAGGTTCAAGTTGGATAGCCAAGATGATGCAACCAGACAAGCTTGCACCCATGTTTTCAAGTCTGCTCTGCGACAGTATCGGTATAACTTGAGGAAAACTCACTTTGAAGGCAAGGCTAACAGTGAACTTTCCCAAACATCTCCAGTGGAAAATATATCGGATGAAGACTGGAGGGGCCTTGTTAAACACTGGTCTGATCCGAAGTATCAGGTACATTATATATATGTGATCAGATCACATGTTGAAGTCCTATTTACGCATGTGCCACACAAATCTATCTTCTTGTAGGTGAACTGTTCAAAGAACAAGGCCAACCGTACGAAAGTGAAATTCCAACAGACGACAGGATCTCGTAGCTATATTGCACACTGCGAGGCTCTTGTAATTAGCTGTTGTTTCACTCTTTTCGCTGTACCATATTATCAGATCTATATTGACTTGTTCGAAATGCAGAGGAAAGCCCGCAAGGACCAAAAAGTACCTGAACCAAATGTTGTGGAAATCTTCAAGGACTGTCACACCAGCAAGAAGAAGGGCATGACTACACCAGTCAAAGCCGCTGTTGTAAGTCCTTAATCCTCATGCCTTTTAACTACTACTTACTCTGACTTGTGCCTTGAACTGCATGGTTTGCAGCCAATGTCTATTACTCTTTTCAATTTTATACACAATTGTCTTAGCGTATCATTGCACCTTACAAGGTTTAAAAGAGAGGAGTGATGTTCCTTTGATCTTGACCCGTAATCTAGTTCCGTGCTGGACTTGCCCACACAACGTTACAATTGCCTGTTTGTCTGTTCTCAGTTGTTTTGTGATATGAATGATGTCATACTATGCTTACCGTATTATAAACTTCGTCTCTTTATCCTTAGCCCTCAATACAATGTGAAGAAATAGACAATACATTAGCGATGGTACATGGTCATATGTTTGGAACCTGGTTTTATTATGTACTTTGCAATAAAATACAACTAATATTTTACATGGGTTCACCAGAATAAGTTCTGTATATAGACCAAAGCTATTTTGTTTGGTTTTGCTGCCTCCTTAATATCTTCTGTTCTGGTACTACTAATGTAAAACCTCAACTTTTCAGCAAGCTATGGAAAAATGGTGGAACCGCCAACTTCTGAAGGTGGCGAGGCAACTATAACCGCAATGTCAGCTCTTGCTGCAGTGGGTCAGTACCTGTCCACTAACAGTGCCAAAAGCACGTTCCTGCGTAATACTGGGTTGGTTGTTAAGGCAATATCGTCCAAACTGCCTCATGATCAAGATATGCAAGCTCAAAGCAATGTTGTATCTGCGCTCCAGACACAAGTCCATTCCCTAATAGAGACCCTTTGTGAAACAAGGAGAAACATTGCTCAATGTCGTCAAGATATGCGTGGTTTTGAAACCAGACTATCAGACATTTGCTATGTTGTTCAGGAGCCTAGGGGAAATGAAGGCGAGGGTTATGGTGCTCCATCGGACAATACAACATGAAAACATAACAGTCAGGTCAAATGAACTGAGCTTCTGAACTTCTGGTGGTGCATTTATCTGCTAGACTGTTAAGTTTTATGCCAACCTTCCTTTTGTTATATAGTTGTAATTTGTTTTGGTGCGATACAAAATTTATTCTTAACGTGCAGCCACCGGTTGAAGAAAACAGCAAGCCATTTTTGTATAGTGTAGGGTGTTCCCTATATTTGCACTGGTGGCGATCTTTGATGTCGAGTGGATGTAATCTGTGCAATCGCCTTAATAGCCTAGCGTTAGTTTCGGCCTTATTTATTTCCTAGTCTTCGTTTTCCCTGGTTTGCTAGTGGCCGCAACTACCATGGGCCATATACGGGCTGTAGGATCCATGGGTCTCCTACGGGCCGTCGATAAATGGCCTGTAATCGGTGGGCCATCGGATAAATGGGTCTACATGGGCCGTAATCGGGCGTAATTGGTATCGGCCCAGCACGGTAACAGGCCGTTAACAGGCCGTAGGACAACAAAGGCTTAATTCTGTCACAGGCTTAACGGATCATTAATGGGCCAGAATATAGGACGGGGTGGAAACGGCGCAACGGGTTAATAGGCCAGAAACGGGCCGACTCTTGCCATGGGCCGAATTTGGCCCATTAGGGTAACAGGCCAGTAATGGGCCGACTCTTGCCATGGGCCGAATTTGTCCCATTAGGGGAACATGCCAGTAACGGGCCGACTCTTGCCATGGGCCGAATTTGTCCCATTAGGGGAACAGGCCAGTAACGGCGACTTGCATGGCGAATTGCCATAGGGAAGGCCAGACGGGCTGGAAAAGGAGGCCGAAAGGAGCCAACGTATGGGCCGTCAATAGGCCGAAAGCTAACACGGGCTGGAACGGCCCATGTAAATCACGGGCCGTTAACGGTTATAAAGAAAATTACTTTCATTATGGGCTAGAGTCACCGTGGGCCTGTAAAGGGCCGAAAGATACGAAGGCCTCATATGGGCCGAAAGACGTCGTGGGCCATACATGGGCCGAAAGTGAAATGGGCTGGTGTTATATTCGACGGCCCACATGACGTTGTTGGGCCGATTTCCTTTAGGGCCTTACGGGCCGTGAGTTAACGGGTCGTATAATGGGCTATTTGCAAAGAGACCGTTAACGGGCTTTTCATGGGCCAGCCCGTTAACTTTTGACCAAGTCAAACGGGCCGGCTTTGTAAGCTAAATGGGCCAGTGGTGGGCCGTGGCACGTGTCGACATATCATAGGCGCCTATCTGACCCACTGACGAGCTGACACGTGTTCCGTCCGGCCAATAAGAATTTTACACGTGGAAATTTCCCATTGGTCGGGGCTGTTAACGGGTTATAGGATCCAAAACCCGACCCGATAGCTTAACGGCGTTCCGTTACGGTGGATGCCACGTGTCAGTCACCCTTGACGAAAGCACTTCTGTGACGCGTGATTTATCGTCATGGAAGTGGACACTTCCGTGATGATAATTTTGGTAATGTCATGGAACACTTCTACGACAGCACAGGTATGACTATCTTGATTCTGTCATAAAATCGTCATGGATGTACATGCATGACAAAAAACGCGACCTACTGTGACAAACACGTATCCTCACAGAAGTGTATTTTTTTGTAGTGCTTGCTCCTGTGTTTACCCCTACGTTCCCGATTGTTCGGCTAGGGAGTAAAGGAAGCACCTTTGTGATTGTCACGATCAGGTCATCCGAGCTCGGACCTCAGACTGGGTGAAGCCGAAAGCTAGTGCTCTTATTGTTTTCAATCATGGTCGGCACACAACAGAACTCATGAATACAAAAAATCTATTGCACAAGTCTCATTGTAACAATGAGCAACCGAAGAAAGGTATCGGTGGAGATACTATTTTCTTCGAAGATGCTTCTTACACTTCGTCAGTAATATAGCATAAGTTCCCTGAGCGCGCTTTGTCTGTTACAGCCTTATGGCCTGATTGCCTGGTTATCGGAAACATCGCCGATATTCTCGACAGGTGGAGTACATAACACTTTTCGGCCCTTGACCGAAGAGGGAGAAGCCGACGGTCGGTTAAGACGCGTTTAAAGTTCGGGTGAACACAGATATGATATAAGTACTTTGGTACATACAATCATTATACATAAAATTCTTTTACCCAAGTCACTTGGGGGCTCTTAAATTAGTATGAGCCGTTTTTGTTAGAGGCTGCACAGTCTTTTTCTACCACTCCTTTCTCGACTCAGGTGTATGATCAATAGCCGGGTAGCCTGGTTTCTCTCTAAAGCCGCTCGCGTTTAGTTCGCTAAACTGGCCTGAGAAACACTCCGCCTTCGGGATAGGGAGGCTGAAGCCGAAGGCTGAAGCCGAAGGCTGACCCACTTGAAGTCTAGAGATCAGATGTGTCATGTCAAAGCACGACGAACGTACAATTTTAAGACCAATTCCTATTGGCACCAAAACAGCTTGATTCAATCTACACATGAAGTTTTTTACGCATGTTTGTTGGCCTTCTTTTTGAGCTTATAACATCTTTCACCTATTTTATGTTTCAGGAAGCGGGACATTCTCTTGGTTGAGCTGTTCGACTGAAACTCTTTTCTAAAACTACAGTTCGGCATCTTTCCTGCTGAACTCCACCTCAGTATTGTCAAAACATACATGACAGCTGAACTTGTTCCCGAGGAGATACGATCCTAGGGTCGACCATTTTGGCCAACCCAATTCTCGGGGGCTACTGCATCGACAATCCAATGCAGAAAATTTAAAGTATAATATAGTTTTCGAGGAGATTATGATCCGCAGGTTGGTCGGCCGCACCCAACCTGAGTCTCGAGGACTTTGCACACCGTTTTTTGTGTCCCGAAGTATTCTGCCGAGCTAGGAGTTGATCCTCAGGCCGATTTTGCGAATCAACCTGAGTCTCAGGGGCTACTGGGATCAGCGGTCTTATGTCATCCTTCAGGTGCATCTCGGGTTTTAGACTGATACACACCTTGAGGGCTACTGGCTATATATCTCGGCAGATAATAAATTGCACCAATCAAAAATATTGAGAAAAAATCAGCCCGCAGTCAGGGTGGTGCACCACCTCGGAAGCAGTCCGGCATAAAGCTCGGGCGCTAGTGGCTGGCTCCATAGAGGGCATTTCCGGCATTAAGCTTGGCTAAACTCCTTCAACTTTTTTGAACCAAGGTGATCTATGACACCTCGCATATAGTCTGGCGTTGGAACTTGGACATAGTCCGGTGTTGGAGCTCCAATATAGTCCGGCGCTGGAGCTCGGATGCAGTTTGGCGTTGGAGCTCGGCTGTAACAATACTCTTCGGATTCAGTCTGGCGTTCGAGCCCGGATACATTCCGGCGTTGGAGCTCGGAAGTGGTCCGGCGTTGGTGCTCGGCTGCAAAAGGTACCTCGAATGCAGTCCGGCGTTGGAGCTCGGATGCAAGAGGACACTGCCGCCCGGGAACAACTTCAAACCCGAGGTGTGGCATAAAAATAACAAGGCATTGATAAAGGCCGAAAACTTAAAGGGGCTCCTCGGATACCCGACGTGTGAACTCTTCGAATTCACTTTGGCGATCCTCAAGATCGAAGATGAGAAGTTTCGTTGAACCAGCTTTCAAGACCGATGACCGAAGATGAAGAACAGTTCAAAAGAATCGAGGAGCGTCCCCAACTTGAAGACCGGTTCAGGGGGCTACTGACGGTGTCCTGGACTAGGGGTACTCAGCACGTCGTCTCCCGACCAACTGGATCGGGCCGAGGACCCTCATGGCGGCTCATTCATGGGCCAGTTCGGACAGCCCCTGCCGCATACAAGGAAAACTCCACAAGACTTGGCGCCCAAGACAAGGACTCTCCTAAAACCCTAGGCCTCCGGTGTCTTATATAAACCGAGGCCAGGCTAGTCAATAGGATCTCATATTCATTACTACAATCTCGTGGTAGATACATGTACTCTGTACTACACCCCATATGAATACAATCAAAAGCAGCATGTAGGGTATTATCTCTTTGAGAGAGCCCGAAGCTGGGAAAAATCCCGTGTTCATGTTACCATCGCTCCAAGATGCCTAGCTTAGGACCCCTACTACGAGATACGCCGGATATAGAACCGACAGTGGGTGTAATCCTTTTTCTTCATGTTCTTCGACGAGTCCAAGTAAAGAGCATGGGAGAATCGGGGGTAAAGGATGATGAGGATGGCACACCCATCGTTGAGCAAAATAAGTACACCTCGAATTAGCCTCCATGCGTGCAAATGAATGATTGAAATCGAAGGAAGGATATTTGCGGATGACTTACTTGGGATGATAAGGCACAAGAATCGTCTCCTTGTCCTTATTGTCGACCATGAAATCGGTGATGTAGTTACTCGCATATTCACGGTGCTTTGGGCAGACTGCCAAGAAGCCCTCGTGCATGAAGTATGGGTCAGCGACACAGATATAAGGTATCTGCTCAATCCTGATGATGTAGTTCATGTACAAGGCAAAAAGGAGGACAAACGTAAAATCCAGCTTTTTCAAGTGAAACATGTCGAAGATGTAATCGAATCAAAGGAAGAAATTTTCCGTGGGGAATGTGTCGACGTACAACCTTTGTTGCGGCACGTTAACCACGTAGAGCAGGTATCCTGGATTTTTCGAGGCGATCAGGCTTTTCTCTCTCCGCAGCACATCGTCATGAAGTCTCCTTAGATCGCCATATATGGCCTCTACCGCTGCCTTAGGTAGGATCGGATCACCGGGGATATGGTATTTTGCCGCACCTATGATAGGTATACGGTCTTCAACCCAAGGCTGCGGAGGCGGCTGGCTCATAGAAGCAGCTTTGCCTTTCCTCGGTCTCTTCCTACGCTTCGTTGCTACTGGAAGTGAGCCTATAATGCGTTCATCCTCCGGCAATTTAGGCACCAACTCATCATGCTCAAACCCTGAGTACTCATACTGCTAAACCATCAATCCTCCGTTGTCATAGGCGCCGGTATTGAGATACTATAGAGGATCATCGTCATCCTCGTCAATGGCATCATGCATTGCTTCTTCGATGGCGGCGACATCATCAGCCACTAATGGAGCCTCTTCCTTACGCCGTCCGCTATCACCCGGCACAACAGGCAATGCTAATTGGGTAGGTGGGGTATTGGTGTTCAGACCTTGCTGAGGCTGCTTGGTCGTGGGTGTGCTCCCGGCCGCCTCCAAACGAAGCAGACTCTTCGGCCACAACAGGACCCAACTCTTGCAATCGCCAAGCCGCCGCGGGGTCTCGTTGTCATCTCCCCCGTGTGCTGCTAGAGGAGCCAAATTCTCGTGGCCCGGTCTGACACTGGCCACGGAAACCTTGAAGATGTCAGGGGGGTTGGCCAGTTGTGGAACAATTCTTCCTTGGCTTCACTATCGTCGCCTTCCCCACGTCCACCTTCTGGCCGCTGATGGTGTACAGTATGGTGCACGGGGTTACGTCGGCCTGCAAAGACATGTCTATGACGTGAGACATCCAAAAGGCAACAGAAACGGGAGATTATACCTATATTTAAGAGGGCCGGTGTGACCGGTACCGTGAGGGTGTCGAGCTCAGCCAAAGATGAAGCCCCGCCGAGCATGCCAGAGACGAAAGACGGGCTGCTATGAGCAGGTGCGGGAGAAGGTGGAGGACGTCACCGAGCTGAACGTGTGCAGAACACGGAGGTGTCGTGCGTTCGGTACTAGATCGGTTGGAGCGCGAAGAAAGTTCAACTACATCAACCGCGTTGTGAAACGCTTCCACTTATAGTCTACGAGGGTACGTAGACACACTCTCCCCTTCTTTGCTATGCATCTCCATGGATAGATCATTGCGTGTGCGTAGAATTTTTTTGTTGGACGCGTATAGGCAGCGCTCGGCCGCCTGGGGTGGTTTAGCGAGCGGCCGTCCATTTTAGGTAATTGCTTGTCCCCCTTCTTAATTATAAAAACTTTGTCATCTAATCCATTTTCTTACAATGTATTAAATGCCATCATAGTACTCCTCCAATGCATGTTTTCTTTATCTCTTGGGCATTCAATTTGTGATTTCAAAAAATTTAAAAGGCATAACTTTTAATCCATGCATCGGAATTATGATCCATTTTCACCGTTGGAATCTTTGCACGTGCTCTTCGAAACTAGATCCCGCATGGGTATGTTTCGACGAAATTTTTTTGTGCAATTTTGTCCCCGTTTTGTGCAACTGACTAGCCGTCGATGTGCAACTACCTGGCATGGATGTGCAACTTTTCTCGTACACCATAGACGTGCAGTTTTCCTCTATTGTACCTCCACCCCCAAACTGCCTCCTTCCAGTGAGATGTGCAACTTTGTTTGTTGTCTAGGCCATGCAGGTTTCACTAGTGCCACCATCTCATACTACTCTCTAACAGTGAAATGTGCAATTTCGTCTGTTGCACCGGTGCCCTGGCCAACTGCCTGGTAGTCGTCGCGCGTGTGTAGCCCCCACAACCGCGTTTGAGGGACTATCCTATAGAATATCCCAACTCCACGGCCACGCATGTGCGACTATGCACACAAGAGCGTGCAACTCCGTGCTCGAGCGTGGGCACCTCCCACAACAATTCATGTGCGACTCTACAGACGAGATTGTGCAACTGTGTGGCCATGCATGTGCGACTATGCCGATGAGAGTGTGCAACCCCGGGCCGGGCATGAACACCTCCCACAAAAACTCATGTGCGACTATGCTGACGAGATTCTGCAACTCCATGGCCATGTATGTGCAACTGTGCCGACGAGAGTGTGCAACTCCGCGGCCATGCGTGAGCACCTCCCACGGCAGTTAATGTGTGACTATGCGGACGAGATTGTTCAACTCTGTGTCCATACATGTGCGACTGCGCTGACGAGAGTGTGCAACTCCACGACCATCCGTGAGCACCTCCCACGATAATTTATGCGCGACTATGCGAACGATATTATGCAACTCTGTGGCCATGCATGTGCGACTATACCGATGAGAGTGTGCAACTCGGCGGCCAGGCGTGAGCACCTCCCCCAGCAATTCATGTGCGACTATCCAGACGAGATTGTGCAACTCTATGGCCATGCATGTGCGACTATGCCGATGAGAGTGTGCAACTCCGCTGCCGGGCATAAGCACCTACCACAACAACTCATGTGCGACTATACGAACGAGATTATGCAACTCTGCGGCCATGCATATGCGACTGTGCCGACGAGAGTGTGCAACTCCGCGTCCATGCATGAGCACCTCCCACGACAATTCATGTTCGACTCTGTGTCCATGCATGTGCGACTGTGCCAACGAGAGTGTGCAACCCCACGGGCATGTGTGAGAACCTCCCACGACAATTTATGTGCAACTATGCGCACGAGATTGTGCAACTTTGTGGTCATGCATATCCGACTATACCGCCGAGAGTGTGCAACTCCGCGGCCGGGCGTGAGCACATGACAATTCATGTGTGACTATGCGGACGAGATCGTGCAACTCTGTGGCCATGCATGTGCGACTGTGCCGACAAAAGTGTGCAACTCTGTGGCCATGCGTGAGCACCTCCCATGATAATTCATGTGTGACTATGCGGATCTCGTCCTCACACTCTTGCCGCATAGTCGCACACGCATGGACACAGAGTTCTCACCTCCCACGACAATCCATGCGTGATTATGCGAATGAGATTGTGCAACTCTGTGTCCATGTGTGTGCAACTATGCGGCGAGAGCGTGCAACTCCGCGGCCGGGCGTGAGAACCTCCCACGATAATTCTTGTGTGACTATGCAGATCGGATTGTGCAACTCTGTTGCCATGCATGTGCGACTGCACCGACAAAAGTGTGCAACTTCGTGGCGGGGCGTGAGAACCTCCCACGACAATTCATATGCAACTATGTGGACCAGATTATACAAGAATACACAAAAATAAAATGTTCAGTATAAAAAATGCATCATGGCATTGAAGAGTACTTGCAAAAATGCCTAAATCTGCATGTGCATCTAGCAAGCAACTCTCAATCAAGCACTGCAACCAGCTATAGTTCATCGTGCAAAGCAAAACGAATAGGAAAACTATCCAAATACTGGAAGCAGTGAGACCCTAAGCATCGCGCCCACCCAATCTACTACACGCATCCCTTTCTCATCTTACCCAGCCGCCGGCAGAATCCACCTGTCGAGCCCATGCACCTCCAATGGTTCCGATAGAATGAACTCGGCGAAGTATTGGAACTCGGGAGAAAACCAGATTCTAATAGTGTGAATACGACTATATGTGCAACAAGAGCTAATATAGAAGCCCACAAAACAAAATGATCGTTGTATGCGTAACTTCCCAACAATCGTATCATTGAGAACAACTAGGTGTGCAACTAGAACTACTATAGATGCCAACAAAAAATGATCGCCGTGTGTGCAACTTTTCAATGATCGTATCCAACTGAGAACGATTAGATGCCAACAAAAATGGTCATCGTGTGTGCGATTTTCCAATGATCGTGTCCAACTGAAAACAACTATGTGTGCAACTAGAACTACTATAGATGCCAACAAAAATGATCATCGTGTGTGCAACTTTCCAATGATCGTGTCCAACTGAAAACAACTATGTGTTCAACTAGAACTACTATAGATGCCAATTTTTTTTGCCATGTGTGCAATTTTTCCATGATTGTATCGAACTGAGAATAGCTATGTGTGCAACTACAACTACTACAGACGCCAACAAAAAATGTGACTAGAAAAAAACATGTTTGCATCAGACATATTTATTACTCATGATTGAATGATCGTGTAACATACAAGCTACAAGGATTAGCTTTTCCATCAGTCATACTAGCTAATTTTCTGAGATGGCTGAGGTAACCATTTATATCCATGTCATGTGCTTTCTCTTTCTTCAGTATTAATATGTAGGAACGCCTCTCATATACGCACGCGAACACCGTTTAGTAGCAAAGAGCCAATTTCACATGCAGGATCCGGGGTTGCAGGACTTGTTCCTCGGTTGGATCGATCACCATCAGGCGCTACTTTCATCTGATCTAGAGCCAGGACCAGTAGGGTATCGAGGACGAGGCCCGCATCGAACCCCCGGGAACTGAATCACTCAATCACAGGAAGGCGGGAACCATACGCAGGGGGCTGGAGCTGCTGTCGCTCCGTCACTTCTAGCCGGCGACAGATCGATGTATCTCTTTCCCTCCCATCTTCGTCTTCAGCTTCCCCTGCCCCTCCCTATAAACCCCCACCGCGAAGGCCTGGCGGCTGGCCGAAAACCTCACGGCCAAGGCCAGCGTGCAGGAAAAGGAAAATCACGCAGGCAAGAGGGGCGGCTGCCTGACGAGGAGAACACAACGGCGCCACTGCTCAGGTTCACGCCAATGGAGGACAGGCGTTTCGATGCGGAAGAGAAGGTGAGTTGGTGGACGGGACAGAGCAGCGGGATATGGCGGCACAGAGGCGGGGCTTGCCGCATCGGCGGACGCGAGGGGGATGGGAACGAATGGTGGAGACGCTGGTGGATAGCGACTCGTGCGGACTGCAGAGGTTTATTTTTCTTTTGGACGCGAGTGGACTTGTGCGCTCTTGTCTCCTATCGCGCCTGGGCAATCCGACAGCTCGCGTTCGGCCGCTCCGGAACAACTAATAGTGCACGCACACTTTCTATCTTTTAGGTTTTTTGTTTTTCCATGCAACGATCAACTGTGGCGTCTAAGCCAAGTCTATGCGCAGATGATATGCACGAGTAGAACACAAATAGTTCTGGGCGGTGATAGTCATGTTGCTTACCACCAATGTCTTATTTTGATTCGGCGGTATTGTGGGATGAAGCGGCCCGGACCAACCTTACATGTCCACGCACATGAGACCGGTTCCACCGACTAACATGCAACTTGTTTTGCATAAAGGTGGCTGGCGGGTGTATGTTTCTCCTACTTTAGTTGAATCGAATTTGACTGCGGCCGGTCCTTGAAGAAGGTTAAAACAGCAAACTTGACAAAACACCGTTGTGGTTTTATGCGTAGGTAAGAACAGTTCTTGCTAGAAGCCCGTAGCAGCCACGTAAAACTTGCAACAACAAAGTAGAGGACGTCTAACTTGTTTTTGCAGGGCATGTTGTGATGTGATATGGTCAAGACATGATGTGATAAACGTTATTGTATGAGATGATCATGTTTTGTAAGTTATCAGCAACCAGCAGGATCCTTATGGTTGTCTCTTTATTGTATGAAATGCAAATGTCATGTAATTGCTTTACTTTATCACTATGCGTTAGCGATAGTTGTAGAAGCAATAGTTGGCGAGACGACCACGATCCTACGATGGAGATCAAGGTGTCAGGCCAGTGATGATGGAGATCATGACGATACTTTGGAGATGGAGATCAAAAGCACAAGATGATGATGGCCATATCATGTCAGATATTTTGATTGCATGTGATGTTTATCTTATTTACATTTTATTTTGCTTAAAATGGTGGTAGCATTATAAGATGATCCCTTCACTAAATTTCAAGGTAAAAGTGTTCTCCCTGAGTATGCACCGCTGCTACAATTCGTCGTGTTGAGACACCACGTGATGATCGGGTGTGATAGACTCTACGTTCACCTACAACGGGTGCAAGACAATTTTGCACATGCGAAATACTTGGGTTAAACTTGGCGAGCCTAGCATGTACAGACATGGCCTCGGAACACCGGAGACTGAAAGGTCGAACGTGAATCATATAGTAGATATGATCAACATAGAGATGTTCACCATTGATGACTACTCCATCTCACGTGATGATCATGGGTTAGTTGATTTGGGTCACGTATCACTTAGATGATTTGAGGGATGTCTATTTAAGTGGGAGCTCTTAAGTAATTTGATTAATTGAACTTAATTTGTCATGAACTTAGTTTTGATAGTTTTGCAAATCTATGTTGTAGATCAATAGCTCGCGTTTTAGCTCCCTTATTTTTTGATATGCTCCTAGAGAAAACTAAATAGAAAGATGATAGTAGCAATGATGCAGACTGGATCCATGATCTGAGGATTATCCTCGTCACTGCACAAAAGAATTATGTCCTTGATGCACCGCTAGGTGACAGACCTATTGCCAGAGCAGATGCAAACATTATGAACATTTGGCAAGCTCGATATGATGACTACTTAATAGTTTAGTGCGCCATGCTTTACAGCTTAGAACCGGGACTTCAAAAACGTTTTGAACGCCATGGAGCATATGAGATGTTCCAAGAACCGAAAATTGGTATTTCAGACTCATGCCCGTGTCGAGAGGTATGAGACCTCTCACAAGTACTTTTCCTACAAGATGGAGGAGAATAGCTCAGCCAGTGAGCATGTGCTCAGAATGTCTGGGTACTACAATCGCTTGAATCAAGTGGGAGTTAATCTTCCAGATAAAATAGTGATTGACAGAGTTCTCTAGTCACTATCACCAAGCTACCAGAACTTTGTGATGAACTATAATATGCAAGGGATGACGAAAGTAATTCCCGAGCTCTTTGCGATGCTGAAATCGGCGAAGGTAGAAACCAAGAAAGAGCATCAAGTGTTGATGGTTGACATGACCACTAGTTTCAAGTAGAAGGGCAAGGGAAAGAAAGGGAACTTCAATAAGAATGGCAAGCAAGTTGCCACTCCCATGAAGAAGCCCAATGCTAGACCCAAGCCTAAAACTGAGTACTTCTACTGCAAAGGAAATGGTTACTGGAAGCGGGACTGCCCCAAATACTTGGTGGATAAGAAGGATGGCAAAGTGAACAAAGGTATATATGATATACATGTTATTGATGTGTAATTTACTAGTGTTCATAGCAACCCCTGGGTATTTGATACCAGTTCAGTTGCTGAGATTCATAACTCGAAACATGAGTTGCGGTATGAACAAAGACCACTTAAGAGCAAAGTGACGATGTGTGTTGGAAGTGATTCCAAGGTTGATACGTTCACCATCGCACACTCCCTCTACCTTCGGGATTAGTGTTGAACCTAAAATAAATGTTATTTAGTGTTTGGGTTCAGCATGAATATGATTAGATCATGTTTATTGCAATACGGTTATTCATTTAAGTCTGAGAATAATTGTTGTTCTGTTTACATCAATAAAATCTTCTGTAGTCATACACCCAAGGTGTATGTGATAATTCTCCAATGTATCTATAATTTTTTATTGTTCCATGCTGTTATATTATCAATCTTGGATGTTTTATAATCATTTTATAGTCGTTTTGTATCATTTTTTGGTACTAACCTATTGACATAGTGCCAAGTGCCAGTTGTTCTTTTCTGCATGTTTTTTACATCGCAGGAAATCAATACCAAACGGAGTCCAAATGCAACGAAACTTTACGGAGATTTTTTATGGACCATAAGACACCTAATGGGCCACGGCTGCGCCTGGGGGGTGCTCCGAGGGGAGCACAACCCACTAGGGCGCGCCTGGAGGCCCAGGCGCGTCCTGGTGGGTTGTGCCCACCTCGGGTGCCCCCCGGACCGCCTCTTTGCTCAATAAATACCCCAATATTCCAGAAACCCTAGGGGAGTCGACGAAAATCAATTCCAGCCACCGCAGAGTCCAGAACCACCAGATCCAATCTAGACACCATCACGGAGGGGTTCACCACTTCCATTGGTGCCTCTCCGATGATGTGTGAGTAGTTCTTTGTAGACCTTCGAGTCCGTAGTTAGTAGCTAGATGGCTTCCTCTCTCTCGCTGAATTCTCAATACAATGGTCTCTTGGAGATCCATATGATGTAACTCTTTTTGCGGTGTGTTTGTTGGGATCGGATGAACTTAGAGGTTATGATCAGACCTATCTTTTTATATCCATGATAGTTATTTGAGTTTCTTTGATCTCTTATATGCATGATTTCTTATAGCCTCGTATTTCTTCTCCGATAATTGGGTTTTGTTTGGCCAACTTGATCTATTTATCTTGCAATGGGAAGAGGTGCTTTGTAGTGGGTTCGATCTTACGGTGTTTGATCCCAGTGACAGAAGGGGAACCGACACGTATGTATCGTTGCTACTAAGGATAAAACGATGGGGTCAATTTCTACATAAATAGATCTTGTCTACATCATGTCAACGTTCTTATTGCATTACTCCGTTTCTCCCTGAACATAATACACTAGATGCATGCTAGATAGCGGTCGATGTGTGGAGTAATAGTAGTAGATGCAGGCAGGAGTCGGTCTACTAATCTTGGACGTGATGCCTATATAATGATCATTGCCTGGATATCGTCATGATTATTTGAAGTTCTATCAATTGCCCAACAGTAATTTGTTTACCCACCGTTTGTTATTTTTCTCGAGAGAAGCCACTAGTGAAACCTACGGCCCCCGGGTCTCATCTTTCTCATATTATTTGCCTTTGTGGTATATTTTACTTTTCTTTTATTTTCAGATCTATTAAACAAAAAATACCTTGCTGCGTTTTATTCTTATTTATTTTATTTAGCATTCGATCTATCAATCTACTACAATTTACTTCATGCCAATTTCTGGCACCGTTACCCGAAAGGGATTGACAACCCCTTTAACACGTCGGGTTGCGAGTAGTTGTTATTTATGTGCAGGTATTGTTTATGTTATGTTGCTTGGTTCTCCTACTGGTTCGATAACCTTGGTTTCATCACTGAGGGAAATACCTACCGCTGCCTTGCTCTTTGGGGAAATACCGACGTAGCTTCAAGCCGCCATCAAAAGGGCATTTCTGGCACCGTTGCCAGGGAGGATCTTCAATATATACCAGGTTCCTAATCACAAATCTTATCTCCTCGCAATTTACATTATTTTCCATTTGCCTCTCGTTTTCCTCTCCCCCACTTCACAAAAATTGCCATTTTATTCGCCCCTCTTTTTTGGTCGCCGTTTTCTCATCTACTTAAGTCCTCTTCTCTGTCTCCATGACCGATCCTAAAAAGGCTAAGGGTTTTCTCCCGAGTTTTAATGCTTTGGATAGCCCCTTTGTCCTCTCTAAGCTCATAAACAATGATGCTATGGAAGGACTTATTGGGGTTATTAAGGAAAATCTGAACAATTTTGATGAAGACGATCCCGAAATTTTTCGTTATTTACTTGATGAATCTTTGAAAGATGCTTGGGATAGGCTGTTGAGAATTCGAGCTAGTTATGTGCCCCAATATCAGATAGAGATATACTTGAGAAGTTTTTATGTTGGTTTACCTTCTTCCTTTAAACAAGTTTTGGATTCTATATTTGAAAACGGTTTTCTTGGAGGGGATGCTATTGATACTTACGAAAAGATGAAAACCATATTTGGGCACCCAAAGGGGGATAAGGTTGAATCAACTACCCTTTTGTGCTTTCATCAAAATGAAATAATCAAAGAGATGAGGGCTAGTTTGGATACAGATTTTCGCAATGTGCTTAACCTTTCTTCTGTATCAATGGCCATGTGCTTTCACAAAATAGAAAATTAAATTCCATTGATAGGAAATTTTCTCTTTGCTTTCAAAAGGACAAAGATGACAAAACTTAGATCCTTTCTTTATGCCTAGCTAAGGGCGTAAAATGATAGCGCTTGTTGGGAGGCAACCCAATGAATAAATTTTATTTTTGATTTTTGCTTTCTGTTTTTGAGTGTTTGCACAATTATGCTACTGTTATGATTGTGTTTTTTGTGTTTTAATTAGTGTTTGTGCCAAGTAAAGCCTTTAGGATCTTCTTGGATGATAGTTGTTTGATCTTGCTGAAAAACAGAAACTTTTTTGCTCACAAAAACAATTCTTATTTTTAACCAGAGAATAATAAAATGCCAATTCTTTTTGCAGAATATTAATATACAAATTGCTCAGGTCATCCTAACTTTGAAGAATTTTTGGAGTTACATAAGTATTCGAACAATTCAGATTGCTACAGATTGTTCTGTTTTTGACAGATTCTGTTTTCTTTGCGTTGTGTGCTTGCTTTGATGGCTCTATGGTTTTCTTTGATGAGTTTTTGCCATAGAAAAGTTGGAATACAGTATATATAATGCAAGAACAAAATATGAATAGGTTGCAACAGTACTTATAGTAGTGATTTATTTTCTTATACTAACGGATCTCATGAAGGTTTTGTTGAGTTTTGGGTGATTGAAGTTTTCAAGTTTTGGGTTATCTTACGATGGATGAAGGAATAAGGAGTAAGAAGAGCCTAAGCTTGGGGATGCCCCGGCATCCCAAGCTATTATCGAAAAGAGGGCAATCAACTAAGCTTGGTGATGCCCCGAGTGGCATCCCCTCTTTCTTCTAACGACCATCGGTATTTTACTCGAAGCTATATTTTTATTCATCAAATAATATGTGTTTTGCTTGGAGCGTCTTGTATGATATGAGTATTTGCTTGTTTTATTTTCTATTTTTAGTCTTGATTCCTTGCTGGACACACCTATTTGAGAGAGCCAAAATTATGTCATGACTTGTTAGGATTGCTCTCTATGCTTCAGTAATTTTTTTGAGCTAAGGACTTGCTCTAGTGCTTCACTTATATCTTTTTTAGCATGGTGTGATTTAGTATTTTTGAAGAAATGCTCGCTTGCTTCACTTAGATTTATTTGAGAGTTAGTAAAATTTTCAAGAAATTCTCTCTTGCTTCACTTAAATTAATTTGAGAGAAAGAAATATTATGCTCATGATCTTCACTTATATTTGTTTGAGCTTATCAAAAACAACATATAAAAATTAGTTCCAAAGTGATAGATATCCAAGAAGGACATAATAAAAACTTCCATGAATATCATTGGACAAAATAAACTTGATTCTTAGTAATAGTTTTGTGGTATGATGATGTGATATGTGAGTCATGTTGATGAGTAATTATGCTTTAGTAAGAATATTGGTGTTAAGGTTTGAGATTCCCTATGCAAGCATGGAAGTCAATAATTATGCAATGAAAGTATATCCTACTTGTGGTGCATTATTCGGTGTTAATTATGCATAATGCTCGCTTATGAGATTATTCGTTTCTTGGTTGGTCGCTTCTCAATCTTTTGCTAGCCTTCATTTTGCACTAATTATGATCTCTACTTGTGCATCCAAAAACCTTTAAACAGTTTTGCCACATGAGTCCACTATATCTACCTATATGTGGTATTCTTTTGCCGTTCTAAGCAAATTTGTATGTGCCATCTCTAATTTTCAAAATAAACTTCTCTTTTGTGTGTTCGTACCGCTCGCGGAGTGGTGAGGGGTGGCTAATATTTTCCATGCTAGATGTGTTATTCTCACGACGAGTGTTTATTCACTTGTCATTGCACGAGAGTAAGGCAAAGGTATTAGGGATGCCCAATCCCGAAATGAAAAATGAATTTACTTTATGTTGTCAAATAATAAATTCCTTGGAAAGTGTTGGTATGGAAGGCACCCGTGGATACGGTTAGCCATGGAAAGTGAAAGTATGGTGGAATAAGGAATAAACTTTATTTTCTGTTTAGGAACCGCCTATGATATATCTAGCATGGAAAGTGTTGGGAACTCTAAGTCATTTTCGTTGGTGTGAAAGACACACCTCCAAAATGTTTTATCTCTCAATTTTCCCTTTGAGCTCTGGCACCTCTACAAATCCCTACTTCCCTCTGCGAAGGGCCTTTCTTTTACTTCATGCAATTTTTATTTTGAATTTGAGTCTCCGTCTTCTCTTATAGAAGCACCAACTAGGAGGCAATATGATCGTACTTGAGTATTGGGTGTAGCTAATATGCGAGTGTGTTTCATGAATGGGTCAATGGTTGAGCATGATGGGCTAGGGATAACTTATTTTAGCATTGATATTTTGAAAGACATGGTTGCTTGTTGATATGCTTGAGTATTTAAGTTATCATGTCAAAACTAAACTATTGCTTTGAACAATATAAAAGTCCAAATGTTCATGCTATAAAGAAAATAATATAAGATGGCATGTTAGGCAGAATTCCACATCAGAAATTCTGTTTTCATCACTTACCTACTCGAGGACGAGCAGGAGTTAAGCTTTTTTTTACCGTGAATAGTAGGAAAGGCTCCTACTGTGTAATTATATTAATATAAAGAACATTGTACAAATGTGAGTATTTACATGAGGGGGGGAGGGGGAGAGGGCTTGACCACTTTGGGTCAAGCAGGAAAGGCAAATATACAAGAATAGAGGTCTAGTGTAATGAGTTTACAAAGTTGAGCACAAAAGGCTTATGGACCTCTTTGACCCTGTGTTGGAGGAGTTGAAAGTCGTTCTTGAATCTAGCCAGGATCGGAAGGAAGGGTCTATTGCCCTGAAGTGCTTATTGTTCCGTTCCATCCAAATACTCCATGCCGCCACAGTGAATTTTTCAAACAGCATAGGTGTAGGGTGGATGTTTTTCTGTTCTTCAATAGCTTGCAGACGCCCAGAGAATGGTTCCCAATTTATGTCCAAGGCTTACTAGCAATGTTTACTGAAGGGGCAGGTGAAGATCATGTGCTCGACTGTTTCTTCAATGTTAAGTCCACAAAGGAGGCAATTATGATCATCGCCTATGTTGTAATGACGCCTCTTGAGCATATTTCGGGTGTTGAGCCTGTCGTTGAGTAATAACCAAGCAAAAACTTTCAGCTTCATTATGCATTTGGATTTCCAGAGCCAACGAAAGACTTCATGAGATTGAATCTCCCTGAAGAAAAAGTGGTAGTAATCCGTGGATTTGAAAGTGGTTTTGCCCCAAACGTAGTGCCACACATCCTACGTGGCTGCCATTGGTTGTAGGGCGGATGCGATCTGTTGCATGTTTCTGACCTCATCATGAGCCTGGGGGAGAGTGGGAGATGAAAGGCCGTTCCAAGTGACGTGATCCCCAAGAAATTTCTCACGGAGACATCCTCATTAATTGCATACGAGAAAGCACGTGGGTGTTACTCCGGGAGTAATTGATCAGACCAAAGATCTTTCCAAAAGAGCGCTGTGGTTCCACATACAATGTTGACACGAGAGATCCCGCGGAAATCGGGGATTAACTTGAGCACATCGCGCCACCAGAACGACCCAATAGGATCCATGGCATGTGGAATTTTCTGGTCATAATAAGCACCCCAAGTGAGTTTGTAGCGACCAGACCTCAAATGGCATGTGCTGCTGTGCACCAGTGTCATCCCTGGATCAGTAATGCTGACACGCACAGTACAAATGGAGGATTTATAACAGAGTAGCAATCACACACTTATTACATCGAATATCTCCGAAGAGAATAAGTATAATAAACATGGCTTAAGGCCATCTAAAAAAACGATAACAGCGGAAGGCTTGGAAGATAAGTGAGTCCATCAACTCCAGCGGCATCACTGAGTATAAGACCACGACCTAAGGCATCTTACTCGTCGTCTGAAAAGTCTGCAACATGAAACGTTGCAGCCCGAAAACGGGTCAGCACATAGAATATGCTGGCAAAGCAACACATAGAGAACAATGAACAATGATAAGGCTATACTATATGCATATATGGCTGGTGGAAAGCTCTATGGTTACAGTTTTTGTGAAAAGCCAATTTTATCCTACTGCAAAGGAATAAATTTTATTTAACTATCATGGTGGTTGAAACATTGAGAAGGTACCTCCAACTCAATCCCAATTAAGTAACATCATTAACCCAACAAAATTAGTTATAAGTATCACGGTGATGAGATTCAAATGATAATCCAGATACTAGATACTCAAGTTGTCCATAACCGGGGACACGGCTAATCATGATCAGTTTGTACACTCTGCAGAGGTTTGTGCACTTTTCCCACAAGACTCGATCGCCTCCGCTTGATTCTCGCACTGCATGATGTTTGAGAAACGGATGACCGAGACACAGTCTTTCAGAAACAGTCACTCTCTACTCTGGATGGACCGGTACACCTACTTTCCCCTACATCTGCTAGTCCACCTCTTCAAGAGATCCTGTAACCTACTCAGCTATGCTAGAGCCCATAATAGCTTGCGGCTGCACACGGAAGTTTCTAGCATGAATAATCTTATGATCCCTTTGAGCCTGGGTGGCGGACCTTATACATACAGACAACACTGGGTTCTCCAGGTGCCTCAATCCACCCAGATGTGAGTTTTAGTTGCCACCTTAAGTTGAACCATTATTAAACACTCACATCTGTCATGAATATCTCTCAAACCCAATCCACGTCTACGCATAGCATGGCAATAATAAAAGCAACGTAGAAGTAACTCCCAAGGGTTTGGTAGTAAACAGGTAATAGGTACTACCTCAACTACTTCCCAATACCCACAGTTTAATTAGATCCTAATCATGCAATGTGTTTGAGGAAATAGGTCTAATGCAATAAAACTGGGTATGAACGGGGTATGATCAAAGTGTTACTTGCCTTGCTGATGATCCGCAAAACCTAGCGAGTCGAAGTAACAAGCGGCACGCTCCGGGTACTCTATCGCAAACAAACAAGCATACAATCAGTTCTCATCTAATGCACAGGTAAAACTCGAAAGAAAGATCCAACCAGAAAATTCAACTTAAGAACTCCGGTTTGCAAAAAGAATCAACTCGAAAGAAGCAACGAAAGTCAAACGGCGAAAGAAAGAAACTCCGTTTGCTAATCTGGATCTAGGTCAAATTTTACTGTAGCGAAAACTTGTTTGAGTAGGTTAAACGGAAAGAGAATTTCGAGACGAAACTCTAGGCGCTTGAATCACCTGATTCCGATAAACGAGCGAAAAGTTAAACAGATTCGAAATTTCGATCGGAAATCGAATCTGAGAAAAATAACGAGAAAATCCGACGAAAAAGAAATACGGACGAACGGTTAAATAACGGACGTTCGTTAACAGAGAAAAACCGATGATCGCGTTCGTTAAAATGAACAGTTCGGTGAATGCTCGTGAAGTAAGAAAACCGAAAAAAACCGATCTAGGTTTTTTTTAACAAAAGGTTTTTTTTTACAGAAAACCGGTCAATAGCAAAAATGGACGGCGGTAGCAGTACCTCGGCGGGACTCCGGCGAGGCTCCGGCGGGCGGGACT